>NW_021604587.1:20473493-20488870 GCF_004785775.1 Grammomys surdaster
TATTAATCCATGAGTTGTACCCACCACTGTATTAGCCCATGAGCTATACCTATCATTGTATTAATCCATGAGCTATACCCATCATCTTATCAAATGGTTGTTCAGACACAGCATTAGTATGTTCTTCCTAACAAACATCCTCAAATTCCCCCATATGAGTAAACTTTTCCCATATCTTTGAATTCTTATTCCTTCTTGATTAACATTCCAGTACGTTAGTCCATCTCTCCCATCTCCCATCTTCACTAAAAGCAATGAGACTCCACCTGTCACTTTTGGTACTTTGTCTAGAGATTGCTACTAACTACCAGTTTCATCACTCACCAGAAAGTTCAACACTATAAAATGGCCATATCCACCTTCAAGAGCATGTTCCTCATTGCCACCTAAGTCCTCACCAGAGTAGCCTTTACATTCTGTACATGCCGCAGAGCTCTTCAGGCCTTTACCCACTATCCAATTGCAAAGGTGCTGTACCAGCATCCCATTTTTTTTGGCACCGGGATCTTAGTTGGCTCAGGATGCCATAACAAAATATCATACATTAGGTGGTTCAAATAAAAGAAATGTACTTTTCACAGTTCTGGAGGATAAAAGTCCAAAATCAAGGTCCAGCAGGGTTCAGTTCCTGATAAGAGTGTTCCTTCTTATTTGAAGATGGTCTTCATATGGCCTTACCCCTGTACATAGGGAGACTCTGAGAGTTCTCCTTTGCTTTTATAAGCCAGCATTCCTGTTGGATTAAGACCTTACTCCTATGATCTCTAGCAAATCCATTCCTTCACTGGCATTAGAGCCTACTTCCTTGAGACTCTAGCATTCAATGAAGACCAGTGGAGACATCCCACCTCACTGACAGAGCATGGGTGGAACTAGATCCTCTGACCTTCTGTTGGAGGACAGCTTTTGTTGGACTGACTGGACCACAGCCTGGAAGTCACTCTAAAAACCCTATGAGAGAAAGGAAGCATGTGAAGGAGGGGGAGGGAGGGAGGGAAGGAAGGAGAGAGGGAGGGAGAGAGACAGAGAGAGAGAAGGAGGGAGGGAGGGAGGGAGAGAGAGGGGGTTGATCCTATAAGTTCTGTCCCTCTAAAGAACCCTGACTAATGCAAGGGTAGAGTTTCCACATAGTGAATTGAGGGTAGGTGGGGAGAAACAGATGGATACAATTCAATCCCTTGTTATTTTATCTGTTGGTAAATTGGGTATTTTCTTTTGTTCAGTCCTCAAGTTTGTAGCCATTTTTGAATTTATTTCAGTTACTGTATTTTTCTGCTCCATTTTTCTTGAAATGTGTGTGTGTGTGTGTGTGTGTGTGTGTGTGTCTGTCTGTCTGCCTGTCTGTCTGTCCGTCTGTCCATCCTAATATCTTGGTAGACAATTATAAAGCCTGTGCCTCTTTTGGCACCATGGTAGGGGACTTCAATACCACTAGGGAAGGGTAGGATTTGTAGCTCTCCATTCATGCTGCCCTGGCTAGGAAATCCATGAATGTCATGACTACCAGTAGGGTGAGATGACCTCATTACTATGGAGGCAAATTCTGACTGTAAGCCCCACTGATGCCAGTAAGGCTAGAAAGGGATATCTTGTCTCTGGGTAGATTTGGAAGCCTCATCACTTCATATATCCTCCATTGGCATTGGCGAGGAGGGGCAATATTGTTTAAAAGTTTTCTGTCCTGACCTTTTTTTTTTTTTTTTTTTTAGAAAGAACAAGTAGATTTTTCTTGGGCCTTTAAAAATCTACCCCCTTCTTTCTCTCTTCTTCGTCTCTCCCACAACTCTGAAGTTTTGAGTTGTCACTTCTCCAAAATGCAGTTTGTGATATAAGGCAAAAGAAGTGCCAAGAAATCCTGCTGTGGGATCCCTCAGGTTTCTAGGTCCTTGTCCATTTCATCTCTCTCCACCTGTTAGAACCTTCTCGTATTCTCTTACCAAGATTTCCGTCTGTGCTTGAACTGTTAGGGAAAATAGCTACTCCATCTCTCCCTTGCCATTCTTGCATTGGGCACTGACGCGCATGTGGAGTTCTGTGGAGCACAACCTGCAAGTCTTTGGCATACAGATGTTAGTACACAATAGCCAGCTAGAACTGGAATGGTCACTGGTTCTGTAGATAGGCTCCTGTGGGAACTATGCACTGCTTTCTCTAGCTTTGGGGGGACTATACTTTTTCAATTGAAATAGCATCATTTAATTTGTGCATTGCAAACTTGAGAAGGAAAGATAGCTACAACCATGAATATAATAAACTGTAGCGTTAATATTTTTATCTCTGTCTTTACTCCAAGAACATGTAAGAGCCATTGGCAAGTTGAATTTATATGTCACTTGGATTTATTTTTCCCAATTATGTTTTACTTATATATGGCTATCAGTTCATTTGATATACGATATTATAGAGAACCAACAACATTAAGATGACAATTGATATTTGAGACAAGTCACTTCATGTTTGAAGTGTTTCTTTATATATGTATTTTGAAAATGCCGCACCTATTTGAAAGTGGCTAGAACTAGGTAGAGAGTGGATGCAAAAGTGATTTGTAAACTATCAAGTGTTAGGTAATTATTAGTGTAACTAATTAATAAGTGTAAACTATCAAGTGTTAAGTATAGTCCATCCTGTATTCTTTGTGATGGTGTAACTCAATAAAAATAACTGTGAATATAATAGAGTTTTTGTTTCTTCTTTTAAAACTAAGTTTTCTTAAGCAGTAGTAAATATATATGTGTCTTTGTAGTAAGCATATTTTTCATTTTTAATTCATGTGATTATATATTAATTCATTTGATTATATATTTCTGTGAGCATATGTACAAACGTCTGTGGGTGCCCACAGAGGTCAGGCACATCAAGTCTCCTGGAGCTGGAGTTACAGGCCATTGTGAATTATACACATAGATGCCAGGAGTTGAACACGGGTCCTCTGCAAGAGCAGTACACATTCTCAACTGGCGAGCCATCTCTCCAGCCCTAAGATGATCATTACTAATGTGACAAACTACATTGATTTTTTTTAATGTTAAAGAATCCAGGCATTCCTGAGATTTACCCAATGTTATGATTTCCCCATCTCTGGAAGAGTTGATATTCTTTGAGTGTCTGTATTTCCTGCTAAATTGGGATTGGTGTGTTTGTAGATTTGTTAATTAGCTTTAGGGACGAGTTATACTTCTGTTGCTTATAATTTTTTTTAAAGTTTTTCTTAAACTTTTTATGTTGTCATTGAGTTCATTTTCTTTTCCTTTCTGTCTCTGTTTGGCTTATAATTGTGTCCTTTTTGAGATTGCTTCTTTCTAGTCTTCCTTTTGGTTCTTTTTACAGAGGTTTGTCAACTTTGCTAGGCCTCAAAAATTAATTTGGGAGTATTTGGAAAGTCAACTTTGCCAATACTTACTTTACATACAACAACATTCATCCACCCAGTGTTCAATAAGCTTGAAAAGTTAATGGCAGATACTTAACAAACTGTAGCAATGACAGAAAGTGGGCTTGCTAGATACCTGGTAGTTCCATTTTTAATGTCTGAGCAATTTCTGTGGAGTTTCTTATTCCTTTAAATTTGACTGTATCTGAATGTCTTACCATAACACCCTTACTCAAACCCAAGAAATCAAATGTCAGTGTAATATTTTCTGTCATCCATGGTTTCCCCAAAATACCATTTGCTGTTCCCCATCCTGTTCCCAGTCAGTAATGGAGTACATTGCGTTTGTTTGCCGTGCCTCTTGTAGTCTCTTTCAGCCTAAAGAGGTATTTCTACCTGCTGTAACTAGAGTCTCAAGTGTACCTCCAAAAAGCTCACCTGGTGAAGACTGGGTCTTTAATGCAATGTTCAGAGATCAGACTTTGAGGAAGTAATTGGCTCATGAGGATTCTGACAGGCTAATTTATTGGTGGATTCACACCTAGATGGATTGAACGGAGGGGACAGTCTGGGAGGCAGTGCCTGACTGGTATGGGTCACTCTGGACAGGACTCTGAAAGGTAACTATGCTGGCTAGTTTCTGTGTCAAAAAGGGGTGCACAACTATAAACCAACATCAAAGTTGTCCTTTGATGTCCACATGCATACCATGGCACATGCACACCAACACTGACACATAAACATACTTAAAATTTCTTTACATTCACATTAAACATTTTTGTGAGATTTGTTTTTACTTTAGGTATATGGATATTTGACTTGCATGTATTTCTATGCACATTTGTACAGTGCCCATGGAGGCCAGAAGAGAGTGTCAGAACCTGTGGAACTTTAGTCACAGGCAAACATTAGCTGCTGCAGGCATTAGCTGCCATGTGGGTACTGAGAATCACACCCTGGTCCTCTAGAGGGGCAGCCAGTGCTCTTAATTGTTGAGCCATCTCCCCAGCCCTGCATTTACATTTTAAATGCTTTAAATTAAAATCTAATTACATCACTCCCCTCTTCCCTTTCCTCCTTCCAACTCTTCCCATGTCCTTTCCCTCCACTCCCTTCCATGTACCCTTCTTTCTCTCAAGGGGGCTAGAGAGATGGTCATGGTTAAAAGAACATGCTGCTTTTACAAGGGACGCTAGTTTTATACCCAGCAGTCGTGTGGGTGCTTCACACTCACCTGTAACTCCAGATTCTGGGAATGTGATGCCCTCTTCTGGCCTCTGCACTGAACTCATGCGCAAAACCATACTTAACTATACAGATACACATACTCAAAATAAAAATAAAACTTTTTAAAAATGGATACCTGAAATGTTGGCGGGGACTGATGGACATAGAGCCTGAGGCCTCTCAAAGGTCAGTCAGTATGCACTGTGTGGTAGAGCTAGATCCACAATGCCTCTGAGTGTTTCGCTTGTTTTAAAAATTCCGTTTTTATTCATCTTTGGAAGCCTAGTAGACATTCTTGTAACATTTTCTCAGATACAGCTGTATCTACCTATCAGAGTGTGTTCCATGATGTCCCCAGTGGAGCATGAAGGCTCATGTAGGTCTGTATTGTATGTATTTTACTCTCAGCCTCTCTGGTATATGCAAATCATTGGTCTTGAGCTCCTGGGCCGTTATTGGTAAAAGCGGGGGTTCCCTAAATGCAAGCACTGTGATGCTCTGGCAGTCGGTCATAGTAACTGTGATGGTTAAGTGACTGAGAAGAAGTAGTGTTTACAGCACTGATACATTGGACCAAGAGATGATTCATGTCCTCCCTGGGGAAGCTGGAGCAGAGGCCATGACAGTTCATCCTGCCACTCAGATCAGCGAACAACTGGAAACACATGAATTGATTATTTCTGGCACTTTTTATTTAATATTTTCAGATGGTACTTGAAATTTCAGAAAGTGAGACCACAGATAGAAGAAGACCCACTATGTCTGTATTGTTATATTATCTCCCATCATGCAATTACAAAACAACAACAACAAAAACCATAGAGGGGCAGTGAAATAGCTTAATGGATAAAGGAATCTACCACCAAGTCGAATAACACAAATTCAATCCCACATTGACTTGTGGGTGTGTGCCCAAGAGAAGTGAAAACACATTCACAAAAAGATTTCTGTGTGTTACTAGCTCACCATTACAGCAGCTCAAGCTGGAAATGGCCCAAATGTTTATCATCAGTATAACAGAAAACAAATTACAGCATGTTCATGCAATGGGCCATTAGTCAATGATAAAAGGATGGGCTGTTGATACACAATGAATCTCACAAACATCCTGCCCAGTGGAAGGAACCAGAACCTGCAGCACAGTGCTACAGGACTTTCAGAAGACCCTTGAAAGGAGGCCAAAGTGGTGGATGATAACAGAAAGTAGAAAGGTCTTGCTTGTTAGGGAAGGACTATCTGTGACAGGCACTGTGAGCTTTCTAAGGAGTTTCAAAGACAGATTAAGAAGCCAAGGGTGTGGCAGTGTGTGCCTGATACCTTCACACTCAGGATACAGAAGTAGTATTTCAAGTTTGAGGCAAGCCTGCGCTAAAATGGGGCTCTGTTTCAAAACAAGGGTCTGGAAATAACAATAGCCTAGTAAAGGCCCAAGATTGGCTTAGTTTGGGATAGCTGGGGCCGCCTGCACACTAATTGGCTCCTAGGATGCTCCCCAGGGTCTCTCCGCTTTTGTTTTCTTGCTTAGGATTCCTACGCCTAAGGATGTCTGTGTAGTTCTCATACCTGTCACTAGGTGGCAGTGTCGACCAGTCTGTCAGACTCTTGAGGCTGACTCCATGGAGATCCTTGCCTCTGCAGCTCGGCAGCTCTACCATCGGTCACTCTTAAGTAGACTGCATTATTCACTGATTGCCTATTTAATCCACCAGTCTCAGTGGGAAATGACTTATCTATTCATCTAGAACACATCTGTGGCTCTGGTGTAGGAACCCTAGGGCCCTGTGGAGGACTGAACAATAGCAGAATTCACAGACACTGCAGTGCAATGACCTTCCTGACAAGTGGCACGTGTGCAGTACAGAGCCCTGTGGAAGGCTTTGGAAAATCAGAGGTATCCCCTCTGCAGCCAAGTACAATGGCACAAGTGTAACCTCCAGCTGCTCGGGAAGCAAAGGCAGGATGGTCGCAAGGCCAGCCTGGTCTACAGAAACAGAAACAGCCCAGTCCCAACCTGGACAATATAATGAGCCCCTGACTCATTAAAAAAAAAATGCTAGAAATGGTCTGGCCATGAATTTCAATGATGGAGTACTTGCATAGAGTAGCCATGTGTTCAAGTCGGACTCCAAAGCGGTGATGGCCACCCACACAAGACTGGCCCACCAGCCTTCCATTGTGAAGAGGGGACAGGCTCATGAAGTCCCAGACCTCCTAGAGGAGCTGCAAGTACTTAATGGTTGCTAGGAGGTGGAAGGAATATCCTTAGTGGTGTAGCTGCTGATAAGGTTGCCCTTCCTCAAGTAAATGCCCCACACCAGCCATTCATGGACGCAACACTAATCAAATGCAATGGGGCTCACTCAGGGACAGCGGAGCAAGAAGGGGCGCTTTTGGAGAGAAAGGAAGGTTAGGGGGAGGAGGGGGAGGGAGGGATAAATATGACCAAAGTACAGTGTATGTATGTGTGAGAGAGACAAAGACAGACAGATAGACACACACACATGGTGGGGGGGAGAGAGGGAGAGAGGGTGAGAGAGAGGGAGAGATTATTTATGACAGTCAGTTGTGGTGGTTCACACCAGTAGGGTATCCTGGAGAGGTGGAGGCAGGAGGATCACAAGTATGAGGCCAACATGTGATAGTACAATAGGACTGGTGAGTTGGCTCAGCAAGTAAAGACACTTGCCTCCAAGTCTAACCACGTGAATTCCGTCCTGGGAACCCATGTGGGAGAAGGAAAAAAGCAACTCCTGTTAAGTTTTCTTTACTTGCATGTGTGCAACATGGCAGGCCCCCACCAAATATATAAACAATACAATAAATTTTTAAAAGAACTTGTGAAGGGGTAAATAAATGTAAAACAAAGTTGCCTGTCTCCCTGCTCAAAGGCACACGTCCATAGTTCCCCTCCTAGCTGCACTGAAGAGCTCTGGTCTTCATAAGTAATTGCTGGCCTTTGTGAGCACGTGCTGTGTCCCCTGAATGCACCTGATAGCTTTAAGATGTAGGGACTACTGACATCTCGTTTTGAGGCCAAGAAACAGGTAACCAGGGGCTCTCTGTGTCCAGTGCCAGTAGCAGGACAGCTTAGTCATGACTGACAGGGGCACAGCCAGGGCAGGAAGATCTGAGGTGCTCCTGGCTTAGCGGCTGGGAAAATAAATGACACATAATTGCTGGTTTTCTGTATTCCATTCCTTAAAAACTCTTGAGACGTTCCCAGGTCCACAGTCCTCTGTCTTAGGGCTGCCCAGGCCAGCCAGAGCAACACAAGACCCTTTCAAACTCATCGACATGACAGCTGAAACATGAGCTGAGGAAGGACACCAATAGACAGGCCACAGTGGCTGGGGGAAAGACCTAGAAGCCTGATCCTGCATAGAGAGTGACAGGCAGCTAAGGAACGCTGAGAGTGGGAGAAATAGGAAGAGCACACTGATTGGTTATCCAGTACCAAATGGTCAGCCCTGAAAACATGCATATAAGTAACGTTATACAGACTGAGCAGGTTATATTTAGGAATATATGTGTACATACATAAGTACATGCAATAACAATTAATGAAAAGGAGAGGCCGTGAATTTGAAAGACAACAAGGAGGTTTTGGAAGAAAGGAAAGAGAGGGATGATGTTATTATAATATAATCTCAAAATGAAAAAAGTCAAACAAACCCTAAAAGCAGAACACGGCTCTCGCATGTGTGTTCTTAGCACAGCTTTGTGTCCTGACCCTGAGAACAGCCCCTGCCATGGGCTGCTCGTCGTTTGTATTTAAGGACTGGAGCTGCAGAAGCTTTCCCCTGTTCTCCTGTGTTTTCAGCCTGGGGTGGCTGCATCACATTAAAGGAAGGTGTGCGCTTGGAATGGCCTGCTGATTCTTGGCAGATGAACCTGGAGTTATTTTTAGTTCTCTAATCCTCGTTTGCCTTATTATGTGGGAAGTCCTGTTTCCTGACAGACTAATTGTCTTTGAGAGACGACTTTTTCCAAGGGGTGACTCCAGTCACACTCTTGGCTTTGCCCCTGCTCCCCCCGCCCCATGCCACTTTGTCCAGGAGCTCTTAAAAGGACTCCAAACTATAGCTCTTTGGTTTAGCTTTGTAAACATACACACGCGCGCTCACACACACACACACACATATACCCTCTTTCACATACACACACGTACACATACACACATATACTCTCACACACACATATTCTCTCTAACAAACACATATACATACTCACATACACACACAAACACACACACACATACTCATACTTATACTCTCTCTTACACACAAATATATACACACATTCTCTCTCATACACAGACACACATACTTTCTCACACACATACACACACATATACACAAGCATTCACACACACACACACACACACACACACTAACTGTTCTGGTTTCTCCCTCCATGCACAGCAGGCTGTTCTTAGCAGACACCCACAAGCAGCTGTTTCTTGCCCCTACAGCTGTCTTTCTGAGTTTGGCAGGACCAATAGCCAGCCCTTCACCAGCAGTTTCCTGCAGTATCAGAGCTGCAAATTTGCTTCCATAGATACACCTCGGGGACTGGAGCTTGGGAGGAAGATCCAACTTCGAGTGGAAAGCTGGCCCCACTGTATCCCCTGCTTGTCAGAGAGGAAGGAGTTCTCGGGATCTTGGGAGGGACTCTAGGAATGAGCCTGAGGGAGTCCCCCTTGGGACCTCACATGAGCAGTTGGCAGGAGCTCCTTTTGACTCTGTATGAAGGTGGAGCCTGAGATGCAGTGTCTGGAAATGTACTCTTAGAGTTTGGATCTTGAACGCCCACCAAAGGCCCATGTGTTTAAGGCTTGATCCCCAGCCCCTGTTAGCTGTGGAGCCTTCCAGATGAAGGAAGTGAAACCATTAGGGTCGTGTGCTCAAAGGGAATTTTGTGGTTCTGGGTCCCTCTTCACTCTTCCTCTGCTTCGAGGCTACCAAGAGGTGAGCAGCGTCCTCTGTCTTTCACTTCTGTAATGATGTGTACTTTTTCACCACAGGCTGAAAAGCAGTGTGCCCAAGGGACCATGGACTGAAGCCTGCAAAACTGTGAGCAAAGGCATCCCTTTTATCTTTGAACCTTGGTTTATCTCTGCTACAGGAACAAAGCTAACCATTGCACAAACCCTCCTGCCCAGCCTGCTCTGATTGCTTCCAAAGACACACCCTCTTCAGTGGTGTAGCCACTTGGTTTTACATTTATTTACCCCTTCACAAGTTCTTTTAAAAAATTATTGTATTGTTTATATATTTGGTGGGGGCCTGCCATGTTGCACACATGCAAGTAAAGAAAACTTAACAGGAGTTGGTTTTCTCCACCCGTGTGTGTAGGGGAGAATATAATGGGTGGTGAGTATGATAAATAAAACATATACATGTGTGAAAATTATCACAGTGAAACTCATTTAATTCATAGTTAATATATGCTAATAAAGCATTTAGAATAATTATTTTAAAGAGAAAGAAACACCTTCAAGTAGAACTATGGACTGGAATATAGTTACATTATGAGAAGGAAGGGGCACCCAAGCAAATAAGTGTTCCAGCACCCGGGGGCCCCAGTCCAGATGGTACAGTCAGAGGTTTAGCTGGTAGAAAACTGTGGGAGGGCATTCAGGTCAGGGGACAGCATGCAGAGAGGAAGAGGCTTGAAAGACTGTGGTATACTGGGAAAAGGACCGCCTCAGTGTTGCTGCTACTGGTGGTAGACTGGGAGGTTTGCCAGCCTGTGAAGAAACCTAGAATGCCTTCCACCAAGATTCCAGGAGTCTGTGGGATGCTTCAAGAAGTACTTAACTCCAGGCCTTACTCAGCCAGATTTATGTTTCTCTTGGGTCAGGGTCAGTGGCTGATGCTGGCAGATGGGAGGGAGACGCAGGTTTCTCCCCTGCTGTCTCAGCTCTAGAATTAGATTAACAGAGACAAGTTAATAGTAAGAAAGCATGCAAATTTAATATAAGTTGTTTCACGACACCAGAGCCTTTAAAAGGAAAAGAAGAACCAACAAAATTGGTGTGTGGGACTCAGCAGTACTTACTGCTCCTGCAGAGGACTTGGGTTCAGTTCCCAGCACCGGTATGGTGGTAGCAAAGAGAGGGGCCTCACAACTGCCTGTAACTCCAGTTCCAGCAGATCTGACGCCCTCTTGTGGCTTCTGAAGGCTCCTGCATGTATGTGGTGCACACTCAAACATCTTTTTCTTTTCTTCTTTTTCTCTCTTTTTCTCTTTGTTTTTCTCTTTCTTTCTTCCTTCCTTCCTTCCTTTCTTTCTTTCTTTCTTTCTTTCTTTCTTTCTTTCTTTCTTTCTTCCTTTCTTGTCTTCAGGATAGGATTTCTCTGTGTAGCCCTTGCTGTCCTGGAACTATCTCTGGCCTTGAACTCACAGAGATTCTCTTGCCTCTACCTCCCAAGTGCTGGCATTAAAGGGCACCACCACCACCCAGCCATAAATATTTTTTAAAAAGGACATGTTTTGTATGATACATAATTGAACAAAGTGGTGCAGTTGTGGAGAAGAGACTAAGTCAGTGGGGCTGAGGGGCGGGGGAGGGTAGTTAAAGGAGGATGCGCGGAACTCAACAAAGTCATCTGTAGAGAATTCTCTTGGTCGTGACTCCTCCTTGAAGTGTGTTCCTTTCTTCCTGTTATGAAGAAAGCACCTTCCTCTCAGGGGTTTTAATCTGCCATTTGAGGAACAGAGAGGTAAATGTGCCTTACATGTATCTGCTGTTCTTTAAACTGTCCCTGAGAGGATTGCCCCACTTTACCTCTCCCCCATCAAAGTGACATGCTGTGTGGGTGGCTCTACCACCCTTCCCAGGGACTAAGGGTGTTTAGTGTATGTGGGTAATTCTGCTGATACCTGGGGATCCAGTTGACGGAGACAACCCACAGGACTGGGGAGCTGTGGCCCCTTATTGTTGTCTGGATGAGGTTTGTATTTCAAAACTTACTGAAAGGTTGGTTTCTAGAGTGATCTAGTTAAGAGGTATTGAGATTTTTCAAGGAGTGGGGCTCAGTGGGAGGTTATTACCAGCTGATCACCACTGGGGTTTCCTATCTCATCCACCATGTGATCACAACCGCAAATATCTTTCCCGAGACTCTGTCAGCCGTGATGTTGCACAACCTAAGTATCCTCGCCAGAGCCAATGATGTGCTAGTTAGATTGTTAGCCTCCAAAACTGTGAACTAAACAACTGTTGTTAAGAACTCAGCTTCAGATATTTCACTACAGTAACAGGATAAAGACTTCTTCACTCTTGCTTTGCTATGCTTCAGGCAGAGAGTGTGCTCTTCATTTCCGTCAGTCTCATTCCAACTGTAAGAGAAGCTGTAACTGCCTACCTCCCCAGCACATGGGAGAGGAAAACAAAATGGGGCTTGGGGCTTGACTACAGTGGTCACCAGATGTTTGGAAGATAACTATTTTTTATTATTATTTATTTTTAAAATTTTTATTATTGTTTTCAATGGTGTGTGTATATGGCGTGTGTGAATGTGGCTCTGCATGTGGCTCAAAGGAGGACTTTTGGGAGATAGTTCTGTCCTTCCATCCTGCTGAGGCAGAGTTCCTCGTACCTCTGTTGGGTCGCTTCCTCCATGCTGGGGGCTTGTCTCCATCTCCAATCTCCATAGGAGTACTGGGATTACAGATGTGTGTCACCACATCTGGATTTATACGTATACCCCATATTTCTAATTCAGGTTGCCCAGGCTCGTGTGAGCCACCTTTCCAGCCCAGACTTTAAAAAAAAATTAATTGACAAGTTATTCTTTGTATGGTGCTCGACATAGAACCCAAGGTCTTCTGTGTGTTTTGTAAGTACTCTACTGGTGGATCTCTTGGTGTGGGTTTTTGTTTTGTTTTGTTTTGTTTGTTTTGTTTTGTTTTTTTGTTTTTTTTGAGACAGTATCTCAGTTAAGGTTACTGTTACTATGATGAAACACCATCACCAAAAAGCAACTTGGAAAGGGTTTGTCTGGCTTACATAACCAGAGTCACAGTCCACGGAGGGAAGCCAAGGCAGGAACTCAAGTTAGGCAGGAGCAGATGCAGAGGCCATGGAAGGTGCTGCTTACTGGCTTGCTCCCCATGCTTGATTAGCCTGCTTTCTTATAGCACCAAGGACCTGGTCAGCCCAGGGAAGCACCACTCACAATGGGCTGGGCCCTCCCACATCAATCACTGATTAAGAACATGCTCCACAGACTAGCCTCCAGCCCAGTCTTGTGGAGCATTTTGTCAATTGAGGTTCTCGCCTCTGATGACTTTAGCTTGCGTCAAGTTGACACAAAACTAGCCAGCACTGATAGGCTCACTAGGTAGCTCAGGATGAACTCAAACCTCCTGCCTCAGCCTCCCTTGGTGCTGGGATCACAGATCTGGACCACTGTGCCTGGGGCAGAACTTTAATGCTGAGGACACGGTAGCCCTGAAGTGTTTTGAGTAGGAAATGTTGTCACCACGTGGCGGCAGACTGTTTTTCATAACGATGTAGACAGCACATGAGCACTTGAACCCCAGAACAGGCAGCTGATTGGCCTGGAACCACTGGACAGCACAGAGCCTGGAGATGTACCATACTGTAGCAGATGCTGTTTAGCCTTGAGAATTTCCTTTGCTAGAAAGAGTCCTAAAAGGAACTCCAGCAAGACCACTGTGAACAGGGTACCCCAGGGAGTCTGACACCCACCCTTCCACAGAGAACCATATTAAAGACTGACTTAGTTGAACCTGAATCCTTGAGCCAACTCTGGAAGCTCAAGAATTCTGTCTCCAGAATTCTTGTCCAGATCCTGCTCCCCTGGCTTCCCAGCAGGCCCTGGGGCCAAGGCCTTCACCTTGCTGCTTGGGCTTTGCTTTGCCCATTGCTGCTTAGCCTCTCCAGGCTGCCTGCTACCTGCTGAGGCTTGCCCATCCTGGGGCTCTGGTATCTGTACTCACATGCTTATCTAGTTCCTGCTGTGCCAGGCAGCTGCCACCCCATTTTGCCAAATTTCTGTACACTCCTGCACTGGCCATCCCATCACCTCGCACTGATTTGGAAGTGATTTGTGTGTCTGACCACTGTATCCCAAGCCCACTCCCCAGCTGAGCTCAGCTCATAGCTAGCTCTTCCTTTCCGGGCTCTGTCTGCTGACACCCCAATATCAAGGGTCCCACCTTCATTTGGGCACAAACCTTCCTCACCAAAGTGCATTCCTGGACATCCAGATGCCATTGCTTCTGCCAGCTTGCCTCCAGTCACACTACGCTCCCACTCTGTGCACCTCCCAGGTGGTCTTCCCCCCAAAGACTTGACCTTGAAGCCAGTCTCTTCATTTCCTGTCCTGTGCTGGTGGGGCCAGGAGGACCTGGTTGTGAGAGCAAAGATCTTGTCCCTATTTCCCTCAGCTCTGCCTCATCTGGAAGGACCATGCTTCCTCATCCTCCCTAAACACAGGCAACCAGCTTTTCTTCTCAGTCTGTGGAATTAGCAGTAGATCTGTAAAGCCAGAGGCCAAACTCCAGAGGTCAGCAAGGTCAGACTTAAGTTTTGCTCTTGGGAAGTTGAGGGTCTTTTGGTTAACGGGGGCAAAGATATGCAGTGAATAAGCCCGCCATAAGCAGCCAAGGCCAGCGTGGCCACAGAGTGGTTTTGAGTGCACCACACCCAGCTCCTACAGTGACAAGCAAAAGACCAGGCATGTGGAGGTGTCGACTCTAGCCCAAAACAAAACTCCCTTGTGTTTACAACTTTCACTACCAGGATGTAAGATAGGAGGAAGACTTAGCACACGGCTACTGTTTGACTACCTTTCCTTCAGAGTTCAGGCATTAAAACCTAGTGGCTGATGGGATGGTATTGAGAGATCGGGCTCCAGGCTCAGTTGGTAGTGTTTACCCAGCATTTGAGACGTGCTAAGCTACACATCAAACCTGGACAAGGTGGCACATGCCTAGAATCCCAGTATTCAAGGGTGGAGGCAGAAGCTGCAGAAAGCCAGTGTCATCCTCTGCTACATAGTAAGTTGGAAGCCAGCCTGGAATAGATGAAATCCTGTTTCAACGGGGGTGGGGAGAGGGACTGGAGAGATGGCTCAGCAGTTAAGAGCTCTGGCTGCTCTTCCAGAGGACCTGGGTTCAATTCCCAGCACTCACATGGCGGCTCACAACTGTCTGTAACTCCACTTCCAAGAGATTCATGCCACCTTGTAACCTCCATGGGCATCATGCATGCTTGTGCTATATGTAGGCAGAAACACCTATACTCATGAAATAAAATAAATACCTTAAAAATTAAATTAAAAATAAAAAAGAAAGATGAAGGACCTCGGCCAGAAATGAATGGAGCCCTTATAATAAGGGTCTTTAGATTAAATAGGGTTTAACCAAATAAAAATCAAAAGGGTTTTCAAGGGAGCCTGTGGGCCTCAGGGCTTCTCCTGTAGGGAGTCCCACAGAGATGATGCTCACACGCTGCACAGCACACAGACACTCTGGGAGTGACATATGGATGAGACGTTGGAAATGACAGAGATTGGATAGTATCACCATGCTCCACCCCATGGTGAAGACCCCTCCTACAGCGGGAGGGAGCTGTTATATACTGTCTCCAGAGCAAGTTTTAACCAAATAGATAAAGGTTTGGGAGCAACTTCTCAGAAGGTCGTTTCGAAAAAATCCCTTCAATCAAGAGAAAGCTCAGCCCCTCGCAGCTGGAATGTGACGGCAATGGCAGCAGAATGTGTGACGGCAATGGCAGCAGAAT
>NW_021604587.1:20488880-20526556 GCF_004785775.1 Grammomys surdaster
GACGGCAATGGCAGCAGAATGTGTGACGGCAATGGCAGCAGAATGTGCCTCCAGTTTTCTCCACAGAGCAATCTCAAGTTAGACACAGAAGTGTTCTTCTCTAGGCTGAGAGGTCCAAGGTCAAGACGCCACCGTAGAAGACCAGATAGCAGTGGAAGAAGGCGGTCCCTGGTGCTTCTGTCCCCACCCACAGAGGGCTTCCCTGCAGGTCCACTGCCCCAGCCTCTCTGAAGACAGCAGTGCCCTCCCCCACCCCACACCCTGCTGTCTTTCTTTCTCTTCTACACCGGTAGTCACTGGGCCTGAGACCTGGTGCTCTGATGACTTAGTCTTAAGGTCAAGGCTGCCTGCCTGTGGCAGATAGAAGGTCAGGGCAGAAATGGAGTCTAGACGGCCATTCCGCACTGTGTACAGAAGCCTCAGGAGGGTGGGAAGTAGGGTTGTCTTGTTCCCTCAGGTAAGGGCTGCTTCTGGGGAAAGGACCTGTGGTGTCCCAGCTCTCAGTCTTCCTGTCCCACCAGAACTCCCCAAACCCCAAATCCTGACCAAGGAGAATCTCATTTGTGATCCAGACATCTTTAGGTAGTTCTGATGAACAGCTTGGTGAACACCCCGGCCCTTCCATGGCTGCCAGGCCTTCTCTCTTGCCCCATCCTTTCTTTCTGGCTGAGCAATCAGGGATCTGCTTCTTCATGGCCCCACCCCCAAAGGACCTGCCCTTCAACTAAGGATGTGAAGGGCTTTCATGTGGGGAGTAACTCAGGAAAGACAGGTGGGCCTGCGGGAATCAGTACCTTTGCTGTCTGTGGTCTCAACAGCATAGACATTTTTTGCTTTGATTTTTGAAATAAGAGTTTTACGTAGCCAAAGCTGGCCCCCAACTCACAATGTAGCTTAGGATGGCCTTGAACCTCTGATTTTCCTGCTGCTGTGTTGAGATTGCTAGTGGGTACCATGCCCAACTGTAACAGCTGGCATTTCTTTCGATAAAGGCATGTAACCCAAAAGCCTCTCTAGATTTTATATCCCTCCCTCCCTAATGTTTTGGGGCACAGACAGCTGCATAATTCATTGTCACTTTCAGGGGAATGTGCCCACACTTTGTTTTCTGAGATGCCTGTGTTTCAGTGAACAGTAATTTGCATCAGATAGGTACATCTGTCCCAAGAAGACACTCATTTGTACGTGTGTGCGTACATGCTTCTGGGGTGTCTGCTGCAGTAGATGCTGGGTGTCCCTGTGCTTATTGTCATGGTCTGTTGGCAGGGGTGGGAAGTGGGCCTAACACTTTCAAACTCATCTCAGCCTGCAGAGGGCACTAGTTACATGAGAAGGAAAAGCTGGGAGTCATGCCTGTCCTCACCAGCTGTGGCTGTGACCCAGGCTGCCAGGTACGTGAATGGATGTAAGTGCTGGATGAGAGAAGACAGGTGAGGTCAGACCTTTCCACTGTATCCTTCCTGTCCTTGCTCTGACCCTCAGGTAGCCCCTGTCCAAACATCCTCTCCTGGCTTAGTACCCTTTGACCCTGCCTATACCCTGCCACATCTGCTCATGGTCATCTGTGGAGGGCACTCAAACTGCAGGGCTGAACTGCACCAGAGGGCAGCCCTGGCTCTGTGGCCTGGCCGATGACATCTTAGCCGTCTAGTATTACAGAGCTGTCTTAGGTGTCTCACCTCATTATCGACTCTGGATTGTGGTCAGTCCATCCATTATAGACTCTGTCTCCACACACAGTAGAATCTAGAATCTAGGAATCTGTGGTTAGGTCCTTCTATTTCTCAGGCCTCTATGCACTGCTGTGTGTTTGAACCCATCCTTCCAGTTGGTCAGGATTCTTTGAGACTTTTGTTATGCCATCTGGGTCTGTCTCAGTCCAACCCCCCACCCCAATGGTGTAATTAGTCTTTCAAAAAATAATTTCTAAGTGTTGAACAGAGACAGGCTCTGAGGCAGAGTAGATGGTGGCGCCATCAGGAACTACCTGAGAGATTTGGGGGATCTCAAGGTTGTCTTCTTCTTCTTCTTCTTCTTCTTCTTCTTCTTCTTCTTCCTCTTCTTCTTCTTCCTCTTCTTCTTTCTCCTCCTCCTCCTCCTCTTCCTCCTCCTCCTCCTCTTCCTCCTCCTCCTCCTTCTCTCTCTCTCCCTCTCTCCCTCCCCCCTCACTCTCTCTCCATCCTAGCTGGCTGTTCCCAACCGAGTCCTCCTACTCTATCTAGGTGGTTTGTCTGCAAGATAAACCCTGTCTGCCAGCCCCTTCTGAAAGAAGAACCTCTGCCCCTACATCCTGTGTCTTTCCCAAGCACACCAAGGAAAGAGAGCATAACCCTTACTAGCTATAATATCACATCTCCTAGTGTAGCGAATGGTCAGAGGACACTTAGTGTTGACAGTGCTCTGAGAGTGTGAGAGATGCTGCCGACATGATATTGTGTGACAGAACTTTCACTGGGAGACACAACTCACACGTCTACTCATCCCAGATAGAGAACCCACAACAGACCAAGTATGGACACTACCAAAGTCCAATTTGGTGAACCTATGAGTTTTATTGAGGCTACTTACAGGAATATAGGTCAGGAGTTACTTACAAGGGCAGAAATGACTCAAAGACAGCTATATCACCCCAGCATGGGTGACAGCTCACAAAGCTGGGAA
This sequence comes from Grammomys surdaster, assembly GCF_004785775.1. NCBI lineage: Eukaryota > Metazoa > Chordata > Mammalia > Rodentia > Muridae > Grammomys > Grammomys surdaster. Next base: position 20,491,542 of record NW_021604587.1, read on the forward strand.
CCTACTGGAGCACACCACACAGCCAGCAGGCAGCTCAACAAGTCAGAATGTGTTCTTCCCAAGTGACTCAGTTGATCTATACCTCTTCCAGGCTGCTTGGCTGATTTCTGTTTCTTCCGGGCAGCTGGTTTGGTTTGAGTCTGCTTTGCAGCTGGGCTTGTCTAAGAGTCTTCTTTGTAGCTCAGATTTACTCATCTGAGAGGGACTCAGTTTTTATTGCTTACTCTGGCAGGAAGGGGCCTAGTGAATCTGTTCAGCTTCAGGGACTTCCTGAAGCTATTTTGAGTTGTTTACCTTAAGAAGCTTCCCTTCAGGGTGAATGTTTCAATCTTGGAGAAAACTGTTAAACAACAGGTGGGCCCAGACAAACCCTTGCACTGATAGTGAAGGAAGGCAGTAGATAGAGAAGGACATTGCTATGGTTCCAGTAGGCTTTACTGTTCTCAAGGTTCATATAGTGCAAGCTTGGTCACCAGTGTGGTGATGATGGGTTAACAGAACCCTTAAGAGGGAGAGCCCAGACCAAAGGGACTTAGTCATTGGGACCACCACCCTTCCTTTAGCATCACTGTGACCACTAAACAACTTGTTTTAAAGAAGAAAATGGAAATTTAAAACTCTTATATACTGGTTTGTTTCCAGGCTGTTTTACAAAGAAAACTTACATTACATTAGTTCAGAACTATACATCAAAGTATATTTATTCACATTCTAATTTTAAAAACTTATAATGAAAGAAATACAGATTTTATAGACATGTATTCAGAACAGCAATTGTGAAGTATTCAAAATATCAACCCCAGATTTTCTTCTTTAAATATATAAAATTCCCATAGAATTCATAAGAATTCCTTTTCAAGAGCCAAAAATTTCATCTTAAAAGGGGCAGCTAAGCTCTCATCAGACACAATCAAAGATAATATAAGAATACCAAGAATTAGAAAAGTTCTGTACAGGGAATACAGATAAAACACAGGAAAATCCAGTCACACCATGCATGCCTCCTGCTTTTTTAATGCTTTATAAAACTGCTGCTTACATATGAGCGGGAGCACTTGCCTGACTGTGGAGATGTATGTGTCATCACCTGACTATGGAAATGTATGTGTTACATCCCTTCCTCATGGGTGACAAGGTTCCTCCGACAGGAGCTGGGGAGAGAAGTCACCATCATGTTCCGAGGAAGGACCTGAACTACAGAAAGACCGCTCTTCCCTGATAGTAGCTTTTCTTAGTGGTTCATGCATTGTTTCCCCTCACTTTTAAAACTGCTCTGCGATCAAACAACTGGCTGAAAGACGACCAGACGAGAGAGGCAACGAATACATCTGTTTTGTTTATTTGGTCATTGGACTCTGGAAACCTGATCTATTACCACTGCACCCAGACACCCAAATCCAGTGAAACACGGGGTACAACCCCAGGCTTCCCTATTTGTCTTTTCTCTTCTGGTCTAAGATGCTCTGTAGCTGCAGTGTGTCAACCACTGTCTCTTCCAACATTTCTGGAAAGAGGTCATTTTAGAAAGTGTGATAGATACCCAGGTCCTCCATGTACTCATTTTGAGCCTGAGCACTCTGCCTCCTTCTCTCGATTTGGATTTACATCTGCCCCATAAAAAAAATCTTCAAATTGCATGTCAGAAGCTGTGGCTGCCATTACCCTCTTGGCCAACTCTTCATCTAAAGTACATGTGTCTTCCCTCTTTATTGCTATCTGGGATTCATCTTTAGGTGCAGCCCGGTACATACAGACAGCAACTGATCCAAGATATTTTTCTCCAGAGTTTACCACCAGGGTCACGTGACTTGGATGACTTCTCCCTCAGCAGAAGGGCCGGTTTTACATGGTCTTGGCTCACAATATCCTCTGGAAATGTGTCTCTACTGAAAACATAAAACCAACCCAAATGTGAGTCCCCAAACTTGTGAGAAAGGCATCTCTGTGAGTTAAACAGTCATCACGAAGCATTGCAGCTCTAGAGAGATGCCATGATGTTGCAACCCTTGTATGGGGTTGTTAGGTGATGGCTCCTCCAGCTCCTTCCGAGGGTTTCAGCTCATCATGGCAGGCCAGCTCCACTTACAGTGGGTGAAGGCTGTTCACAGCACGCTGGACCAGGAAGCAGAAAGCAAGCTAGGAACCAGAAACCTGCATTCCACCAGCTAGGCCCTAACTCAGAGGTTCCAGAAGCTCTTAAAATAGCATGTGAGAACCATGTGTTTAAAGCATGAGGCAGTTGGTTACATTTTTGATTCAAGCCATAGCTTTCTTGGATGGGATTAAGACTGATCTCATGGAGTTAGATCTTTCAAGAGTGGGTTCTTGTGAAAGAATGTCTAGTCTCTCTCGAGTCCCTCATTTCCTGTCTCTCCATGTGATCTCTTACACATGAGTTTCCATCATTGAGGTGCTACCTGTTAAGAGGCCCTCAGTGGAGCCAAGCAGATGGTAGCACCAGGCTTAAGAGCCTTAAGACTTCCAGAACTGTAAGAGGAGTAAGCCTCTTTTCTTTACAAGTTATTGGGCCTCAGGTAATGGTAAGCTCAAATGAACTAAAACTTTGTTAGAATGGGCCTAGTGACACATCTCCAACATGTGTTTGTTATCTCTCTTGTGCTCTCAGAGGGGCTTCCCCTCTGGGGGAGGGGGGTACTGGACAGCACGTGGCCCCTCAACCTCAAGGCTCTATAAAATGAACTTCCATTTCTCTCTTCTTCCACAGAGGCCATGAGAGGAGGAGGACTTGACATTGGTATGAAATGTGACCTAGGCCCTGATCCTGAGCCAAACCCTCCTGTGACTGAGAAAAAAGAAGCAGCAGAGGAGGCTCTGGGTGACCAGAAGGATGTGTTCCCAAGCCAGTAGCCCTGGGGAGGTCTGGCTCAGGCCAAAAGGTGCTGTCCTTCCATCTGACACCGTTTTTAGGACATGGTGATATATTATAGGGACTCACTTAGCCATGCAGAGAGTACAGAGCATACCTGGTGAGTTTGTGCTGTAGGTCTAAGGTTTTAGTTGGCCCTGGGCCTCGAGATCAGCTTAGCAGGTCTATTTAATGTTAGATTGCTGCTTCTAGCTTCTTTGCCATGACTAACCAAAACTTGGCCATCTCTTCCTGCATGGGCCCTGGCTCCCAATTCTGGCCACTCTAAGCTGCTATGGCCTCTGCATATCTGACGCCTTCTAGCAAATGCTCCACAGCTGCATGGAAGTCATACTTAGTCTGTAGTTATTGTCACGGACTCTCAAGCACTTTCCTGAGCCCAGAGGCCTTCCTTTACTGCCTATGAGGACATGAACACATCTCCAGGGATAGCTGCTCATCAAAGAGGCTTCTCCACCCTGCCCCACCTGCTTTCTCACCACCCATCCTCACTGGCTCTCCCTTTCATTCAGAACTTTAGTCTGGGGCTTGCCCATCTGTATAATTTATATACTTTTAAATTACATTTGTTGATTTTGAAGGGATCTTACTGTTGCACCCAGGCTAGTCTCAAACTCCTGGGCTCAGATCATCCTCCTGCCCTAGAATTCCTAGCAGCTGAGACTACAGAGGTGTGTCTACAGCTTTTCTCCCCACCTGCAGACAGTCTTACTCTATAGCCCTGGCTGCTCTCAAACGCACCATCCTTATCTCGCTACCCCAACTTCCCATGTGTTGGAACTGCAGCTGTGTAGACATGCACCGCCACCTAACTTTACCATCCATTCCAGACTTGCATTCTGTGCAAAGACAAGACAATCCCTCATTTAAAGACGGTGTGCCAGAGGTTTTCAATGCTATGACAGTGTGTAAGGGAACCTATACAGCCATCCTGTACTCCATTTTCATAGCAAATTATATGAGTCATTCAACACTTCATTATAAAAGAGGCTCAGCAAGTAAAGGTGCTTGCAACCAACCGGATGACCTAAGTTTGATTCCTAGGATCTACATGGTCTGGAAAGAGAACCAACTCCCAAAAGCTGTCTTCTGACCTCCACACATGTTTTCCATGCCTCCATCTCACAAGTAAATATAATTTTTTAGAATTGGGGAGGTGGATAGATGGCTCATCAGTTAATAGCATATTCTGCTTTTGTAATAGACCTGACTTTCAGTCCAGGCATCACACCAAGTGGCTCACAATCATCTGTAACTCCAGCTCCAGAGGATATGACACCTCTGGCCTCTGTGGGCACCTGGTGTGCCCGTGTGCATGTACCCTCACAGAGACATACATATATAATTAAAAATAATAAAAATGAATCTTAGGCAGACATGATGGTATACACCTTAACCTGCACTTGGGATGCAGAGGCAGATAGGTCTTTGTGAGTTGAAGCCAGCCTGGTCTACATAGAGTTTCAGACCTGTCAGGGCTACAGAGTGAAAACCTGTTATAACAACAATAGCCAAGTTGTCTTTTAAAATGAACTTTGTGCTGGATGATTTTTCCCAACTGTGGGCTACCTTAAATGTTCAGTACCCCATCTTTTTGCCCTGTGCACCCCAGATATGCCACATATGGCTTGGATACAGGAAGTGGCCCTGAGCCCGGCATTGTTCCACTAAGATCTGGCTTGGTTGTGGCTTTGGCTTCCAATCTGGAGGCTGGCTCAGGAAAGTCCCTTCCCTGCCTCAGTTTCTCTACCTGCCAAATAAGTAGGTTATCTTTATCAGCCTTCTTGTCCCGAGGCTGAGGAAGAGGCTTGTTTCGTTTTGTTTTTCCTGGGGAAATCTCACCTTCAAAGTGCTGCATTTTTATTACAGACATTTATGAAAACAATGGTGGCAGGCAGTGATTGTCTTAATTATGATAATTAAGGAGAGAGAGAGAGAGAGAGAGAGAGAGAGAGAGAGAGAGAGAACCTACTTATTTATCAAATCCTCAAAGGTCTTCAAAGACAGCAGTCTTCTTGTGCCCTCCCCCAAAACCCCAGAGCTGGGACATAAACTCCTATACTACTAATTTACCCAAATCAGAAGACACACACACACACACACACACACACCTCTTTTTAACATCTTCAGTGGCAGCTTCTATTTGTCCAACAGATGGGCTATATCAAATTTGGTAAGAATCTATTTCCATCCTGCTGGAGATGGGAATAGACTTAGAGTGTGATAGCTCAGGAATCCTTCTAACAGCCTGAACTTGGGAGAGGAATAAAGACAACGTGGGCTAGCAGGGAGGGTGGCAGGCAGGGCCGGGTGGACACAACCTGCATTCGGCTTTTCATCACAGTCTGGGGCTAAATTAGTCAGGTATCTTCCTTCACATACCAGGGCTGGGCTGCAGGGGACATGTGGGTCTGGTATAGTGCCTGGGTACCAGGGCACCACAACCCACTCCTCACCACAGCCTTGATCTTCATCCCTGAATCATCCTTTAATGAGGTCCCGTTTTCAGTCTGCACCCAGTTATTAAGTGGACCATTTCTTCCATGACTGTGTACTATCGTCTCCCCGCCCCCAACTCTGAGAGAACTGTAGGGGTAACAGTGGGAAGATCGAGGACGCTGCTGTGAGCTCAGCCCTAACTTGACCAGTAACTCCACCAGGGCAGCCCACCCACCCTACAAACCAGTACTGAACTGAGCTGGGCTCCCTTCAGGGAAGCTCACAATTTTCCATTACGTTTTATTTCTAAAGGCAGAATCTCATGTAGCCTGAGCTGGTCTTGAACTTTGCTGTTTAGCGCAGATGACCTCGAACTCGTCATCCTCCTACCTAAATCCCCAAGTGCTGGGATTTCCAGCTCTCACCACCACACCCAGTTTTACACAGCACTGGGAATGGAACCCAGGGCTTTGTGCCAGCCAGTCACTCTACTATCCAAACTACATCCCCACCCCCTTCTGTTATTTCTTTACCTGTCAGTTAACCCATGTTACAGCCACAGAATAGAAGATGCACAGTTGAGCAAAAGAGAACTAAAACCTTCCGTGGTGGGTCAGCGAGATGCTCCACTGGTACAGGTGTTTGCTGCACAATCCTGACAGCCTCAGTTGGGAATCCACTTTTTAAAGGCCGGACATGGCCATTGAGGTGGCTGGGAGGGTAAAGGTCCTGGTGCCAACCCTAATGGCCTGAGTTTCATCCCCAGGACTCCTGCAAGTTGTCCTTTAACCACCACATGCCCACACATATAAACACATACTCAAAGTAAATAAATACACATAGTAAAACAATTAGCTTTAAAGTCAGATGTGGTGGCAAGAAACTGAAATCCTGACACTCCTAAGTCAAGATGAGAGGCTGAGACAGAACTACCCAGAAGCTCTAGGGCCAGCTAGCTCAGAGAGCGTAACTCCACCAAAACCACAAGAAGCCTTGCCTCTCAAAGGTGGCTTGGTAAAGCTGTCCCCTGACCTCCATACTCATACCATGGGACTCCTGCACTCATACACAGAGAGAGACTGAGTAATTTGCAAAATTAGTTAAAAATATTTTTGTGTATTGTTATGAATTATATATAATATATATGGAGCATAATATATATTATATATATTTCCCATGATTCTACTGGAGAAGATCACTGTTGTGTGTCTTCATGTCACAGACTGCTCTGTGATAACTGTTGGTTCTTACTAGTGCATGAGGATCTATCCAGGCCACAGGGACATTCTCGGTTCATTTTGATGACTGCCCGTTGTGTTCTGGAGGATGTCTCTTGGACCAGTTTGTTTCTGGCGCGATGAATAATACTGCTAGGGATAGCCTGCATCCATCAGGAGCATCTCTCCATCAGACGCTCAGTTACAGGGTGCTGAGGATTCAGTCCTTCACAAATCACAGACCTTTGGAGACACATCTCCGGGCATAACTTGTATCAAGTTCTTGACATTGGTGACCAGATAGGCATGGCTAGGGCAGAGGGCAACCCTCTGCGTTCCCTAACGACAGTGTCTGCTCCAGAATGGCCTGGCAGAGGTCACTCCTGGGGACAAAATAGTGCCCAGAGGAAGCAGGGAGAGTCAGGCTGGTTCTTGGTTTGTGGGTCTGGTCTTAGGACAGATTCATTGGGCCAGGGTTTCACTAGGTGGTCATGTTTAACCAGCCCTCAGGTTGGGCTGCTGTGATTGAGTGTGGAAAATTCTATTTGAAATTGGACCATCCTAGATAATTCAGAGACTCTGAAGTACCCCTGGACGGGCTCCGGGCTGCCCTTGCCCAGCATGTTGGGAGGGGAGAGAGGCACAGACTTCACAGAGACGGCCAAGGGCGGCTGGGCCGGGCCCTGCCCCCTATCCGGCCTCCACCCCTGCCCTTCCTACGCTCCCGGCGGGCGACCTGGTAGCTCCGGAGCCCAAACCTGTCGGGCCGGTTTGTAGAGCCACAGGGACCGAGGGAAAAAGGCTACAGAAGGATGCACGGCCTGCCCCGTGCTGGTCTGCACTGTCCACCGCCTGAGCCTGTGCTGCCCACCCGCCCAAACTCATGACGCGCACTACCGATCTCATGGTGCCCCTGCTGGGCCTGAGCCTGGCACTGGCCCTGAGCCTGCCCGGAGCTGTGGCAGCCGACTGCGAGTCCCTCGGGCGCGTGGAGCACCTGGCATTTGCTCAGGTGGCCAGGACGCGGGAGCTAGCCCCCTGTGACCGCGCGACAGGGCCCCTGGACTCCCTGTATGGCACCGTGAGACGATTCCTCTCTGTGGTTCAGCTTAACCCCTTCCCGGAAGGTGAGTGTCCCTTCCCCCCAGGGGAACTCTACAGGCACTGGATCTCCAACTAGCCTCTGTGCACATCCTGTCTATAGGCACTTGCAGGGTGAGGTTTCTGGTACCACACAGCCTTTTTCTTCCACACGTTCTTAGATTCCAGAAGCAGCTCCCTAGCCCTCCTGTTTGACCTTGGGCCAGCCCCTTTTCCTCTCTATGTGCGGTGTACATTATGTTAAATCTGGCTCATTGTCCCAGTGCCATGTGTCAGAGTTCAGGGAGGCCAGAAGAAGCAGGAGGAGGGGAAGGACTACCAGGCCAGCCACAGGGCCTACCAGAAGGGGTCTGGGAAGGTCTGTGAGGCCTTCTACCAGCTGCCTCTTCTGCAGCATGATGAGGCCTGGCAAGGTGTCACAGCCACATGACACTGTCCTCTCTAAGAACCTCCCTTAGCTTGGCAGTGAAGAGAGGCTAGACACAAGGGCAAGGCGGTGGCTTTCCACAAACCCTCAGCTTGCTTCCTTTCCCCAGAGTTGATAAAGACCCTGCTGAACGATCCATCTTCTGTGAAGACAGATGAGGTGAGGAGCGAGTTGCAGGCGTTGGGGGAGAGAGTTAAGGGTGAGCAGGAGGGGCCATGCCTGCACAGTTCAGCCCACCTTGCTGAGTGTTTGCCAGAGTGGAGTCTTAGGCATCCTTTCCCTTCAAGGCGGGGTTTGCAGTGATCCCCAATGTCTCTAGACCTGAGTTGTCTTATCTGTGCAATGGTAATTAGCAAGGATGCCACTCACCTTGTGTGTCCCGTGAGGGTTCCCCAGGGTACACGGAGAGGCACACAGGCCTTCTCTCCACTTCTGACTTCTGCTGGAATAGGGGAAAGGCAGGATGGCACCCTCAAGCCTTGCTGCCTTGCCCAGGTGGTTCGGTATGAGGCAGGCTACGTCGTGTGTGCTGTCATTGCTGGCCTCTACCTCCTGTCGGTACCCATCACTGGGCTTTGCTTCTGTTGTTGTCGCTGCCGCCAGCGCTGTGGAGGCCGAGTGAAGACGGAGCACAAGGCCATGGCCTGTGAACGTGGCACCCTCATGACCTTCCTGCTGCTGACTACCCTTGTGCTTCTGTGAGAGGCTGCCTAGGTCAGGAGGGAGGACTGGATGGTGGCCCTGTGCTCCTGGGCACACTGAAAACCCCTTTCTCCTTGCCTCCCTCCCTGCAGAATTGGTATGGTCTGTGCTTTTGCTACTAACCAGGACACACATAGTCAGTCAGGCCCCAGTGTGGAAGCTATCCCTGAGACCCTGCTCAGCCTAAGAGGCCTGGTCTCTGATGTTCCTGAAGTGAGTACTGTCTAAGCCCTCATCTGTGTGTGAGTACCAAGCCTCAAGCCTGAGAACCTGCAGAGCAGAGAGGGTGTCCCTTCCCACGTGTACTTGACTGCCCCCTGATGGAAAGTCCCTGAAATACCTAAGTGTAAGCCAGGGCTGCTGAAGGACAAGGGAAGATGGCTTTCTTCCCTGTGTTTGCTTAGGAGCTGCAGGCCATGGCTGAACAGTTCTCTGTGCCTCAGAAGCAAGTCTCAAAGGAGTTGGATGGTGAGAGTTACAGTTGGCCAACTCCAGGTTCCTCTGCCCTGGCCTGCCCTAGAGACACCTCTCACCCCCCCCCCACCCTTAGTCTGGATTCCACCAGGGTACCACTTCACAGAGAAGGAGCTCCCGTGCAGCGGCCATATTACGGCAGGATAAAGAGGCCAACACCACCTTGCAGAGACCACGGATTATGGGTGGCAATGGGAGTGTCCTCAGCTCCTGGAGGACTAACCCTGCCAAATGCCCTGTGTTGTCCAGGTATCGGTGAGAACCTTGGGAACATAATTCATAACCGGCTCAAGAGCATAGTGTACCCAGTGCTAGCCTCAATGCACAGCTTGGGCCAGGGTGAGTTGGACCAGTGCCCTGTATGTGGGTGGGTCGGGCAGGTGTCCTCTAGGAGCCAATTCTCCCATCCCCCACCCCTGCATTTCACGTACTACCCCAGCTCCACCCAAGTCTTTCTCCTCTCATTATTCAGGAATCCTGTATGTGGCATCCCTGCCTACCTTCTGGCCTCATGTGCCCAGCGGCAGTTTCCATTGTGGCTATAGACAGTATATGTCTCAGGAGGAGGGAAGATGGTGCCTATTTTTCCTAGGTTACCGAGGGCACCAGGAAATGAGGAGATCTTCAGGCCATGTGTAACTCTCTTAGCCCTGCAGGTCTCCATAGACCACCTTCGAGCCCTGAACACCACCTCAGTGGAGCTGCAGGAGGGTCAGCAGCACCTGGAACCACCTGTGCAGGCGCTCCGGGAACGCCTGCTCACCCTGCTTCAGAAGAGCTGGTGCCATAACTGCGAGGGGGTCCTAAGCCGGGCCAGTGCTCTGCAACTGGGTGCTGACTTTAGCCAGGTGCAAGCCCTGAACAAAGCCACTGGGACTTGGAAGGACTGGTCTAGCCTACACTTTTGGAATCCTCTGTCATCCTAGTAACCAGGCGACTTTCCTTCCTTGTGCCATGCCTTCCTTTCCAGAGCACTCAGGGTTAATGACCCTTCATTCTTAGAGTGAGCCAAAGTTCTCCATATGCCACACACTGAGCCCCAAGCTTCATGTGTATTAGTTTTTCAGGCTCTTCCTCCCAGAGTGCTAGGGACTCTGTGGTCCCCGTTTTACATTTGAGGATACTAAGGGTTCAGAGGCACCTCCTTCCTCATATAGAGATTTTTCTCATGTCATAGACACTCCTCATTTCAGGTGCCCCATGTGGGTGATGTCCTGCTTCGGCTGAAGGGTGTCCCAGAAGCCAACTTCTCCAGCCTGGTCCAGGAGGTCAGCCCTATTTTTGTTACCTGGGCTCTTGCTCCACCTACCTAGGAACTAACAAGGGAAAGGCCTCAGTTTCACTCTCTAGAAGAAGAAACCAGTTAACCTGGGCAGTGGTGGCTTTAATCCCAGGACTTGGGAGGCAGACACAGGCAGATCTCTAAGTTCGAGGCCAGCCTGGTCTAGAGTAAGTTCCAGGACAGCCAGGGTTATACAGAGAAACCCTGTCTTGAAAGACCAAAGGAGGAACCTGATTAAATTGAGTCCACTCTTCCCCTGTGGCAGCCTGGGCTAGAGGCTCATTGTGCCAGTCCCCACTGCACATAGTCAGATGGGAAAGGCTGATCTGCAGCTCAGAAAGAGTTGGGCTCCCATTAAGGACAGGGTCTTTGGGCCATAAGGGAACAGGTGCTTTGGCTGTACCCCAGAGGGCAGGCCTGCTCTCTGAGTGGAGACAGCCAAGGCAGGGGTGGTACCATGTGAGTCAGAGCCTATGACCCAGGGCCTGGAGTTGGAGAATCAGTGAGTCAGCTCTGCTGGGAGGCTGGGAAGAAGGAAGCCAGACTAACGCAGACGGAAGGTTGGAGCTGGGCTGAGGGAGTAGAGCCGGCTGTTAGCATGGGGTGGATGCACAGCGAGAGGATGAGAGCCAGGGCTGTCTAGGAAGTGGCTTCGAGCAGAAGAGGGTGAAGGAGTGCGTAATGTGCCATGTGTGGAATACTCGAGTCAGGCAGGAGAAGCCATGTTTGCAAGGACAAGACCACTTCCTTTGCTGGGAGCATTGGATAGCAGCACCTTCCCTCTGGGCCTGTGACTTTGAGACCCCAAGGTGGAATTCCAGACAGCAATAGACACAGCTTTGCTTGGTTCTGCAGGAGAACACCACCTTCAATAACCTCCCGATCCTGGTTAAAATGCAGACGGTCAGTGTGGTCGAAGGTGAGGGCCTGCTTAGGGGCCTGGCTGGTTGCCTGGAATGCCACCCCCAACACACCACCTCCAGGGATGCTTGCTGAGAGAGGAGCTGGGCAGTGTTGGGGATGGCTGTCTTCCCTGTCTGTGAGTCCCAGAGATTTGGCCCTGACTCCTGGGTGCCCTTTTTATCCTCCAAAACCCTATGGCTTTGGGCAGATCTGAAAAAGGCACTGGCTGAGCAGCCTGAAGGTGTGAGGATGCTGGCCCAAGCATTCCCAGGTTCAGAGGCAGCTTCCCGCTGGAGCCAGGCACTGGAGGGGCTGGAACAGCACAGCCGCCCCTACTTGCAGGAGGTGCAACGATATGAGACGTACAGGTGGGTGGTGCTTTGAGCCTCCACCCACGCATGGTCACTTCCAGCCTGACAGTACTACTGCCTCCTTTTAAGCCAAGAACCCTAACACCTATGACTTCCTTATCTCACCAGGCTGTGTATGCCCGAATCTGAGCCTGGGGACCCTGTAAAAGCTATGAAACCTCAGCAAATGTTCACACCTCTACTTCTAAAGATTCGGTCTGGTGCCTAGAGGCCTAGGTCCTAGGCCAGCCCTCTGGTACCAGATGGCTTCCTTCTCAGTGAATCCCATACTCTTCTCTGTGACAGGTGGATTTTGGGATGTGTGCTGTGCTCTGCCATCCTGCTTGTGGTGATCTGTAACCTGTTGGGCCTCAGCCTAGGCATCTGGGGGTTGTTTGCCAGGGAGGACCCCAGCCACTCTGAAACCAAGGGCGAGGCTGGAGCCCGCTTCCTCATGGCGTAAGGAAGGGTTGGGGAGGGGAAAGGGGCCCCACTGTTGGGTTGCCAGATTCCTCCTGGTACAGCTACAGGAGTGGAGTCTGGCAAGTCAGGAGAATGAGACTTGATGCTTACCTGGTCCCCACTCCTTAAGTGACTCTGGGTAAAGCAATGACCCCCCTGGGTCTCAGTGTCTTCCAAGAGCGTTGAGCTGAAGAAAGAAGAGCAACACCAGTAGTATAGTAACTACAGTACTCCCATCAAGCCCAGCTTCAAAATTCTTCTTAACCCAGCCTCTAGGTAGTCCCAAAGCCATCAAAGGCAGCAAAGGCAGAATCTGTTTGTCATCCTTAAACTAGATGGCCTTATAAGGACAGGGTTGCCACATACAATTGGCCAAGTTGTTCATACCAGGTACCTGGTCAAAGGGATTAGTAAGGAGTTGAAATCCACCCTATGCTTTGCTCTCCAGGCCTCATGACCTGGCATGGGGCTGTGCCAGCTCACAAAGACACTCTAAGTCAGTGGTGCCGGTCAAAGAGTCTTTACTGCTCAGCGTCTTTAGAGTCTATCTATGTAGATGATAGTGACTCTGTAGAAAGGTTGGGCACTGGAGCAGGTTACTTCCATGAACCCTAAGTTCAGATATGGCTCTTTGAACAAGCAGGTGTCCTTCCTCTAGGCTACTATGGCAGTGGAACCCAACAGTAAGATGGGGGTGGATGGGTGAGGATGCCAAGGAGTTGCCAGGAGTACTGGGTTCTCCTTTGCCAGGAGACATCCCTCGCGGTTTATGCTAACCCCAGGATGTGGGTGGGGACAAGCATGGCTCAGGGCAGTCAGCTTCCACATCCCCTCAACCACGTCTCTCACCTCCAGAGGTGTGGCCTTCAGCTTCCTCTTCTCAGCCCCCCTCATCCTCCTTGTCTTCGCCACTTTCCTGGTGGGCGGCAATGTGCAGACGCTGGTGTGCCGGAGCTGGGAGAGTGGAGAGCTATATGAGGTGGGCCTGGGCCTGTTCCAGCTCTGAGGGAGCCGAAGTGAGCTTGGGCCAAGAGACTGAGTCAGGAGGAAGTGGGAGCCAGAGGTGCGAGTGGAAGATAGAGACAGGAGGAAGGGGGGTACAGATAGACACCAGTGAGTCCCAAGCCCCTAAGGTGCTCTCCAGCAAGGACTCCAGGTGGTGGCACCTACACCCTCCACCCCAACTCTGAGTCTGGGAAGGATACTGTACTGAAGGCTCTGCTTGCATCACTGCCAGAGATGCATGGGCAGTCCCCATAAGGGGTCAGGGCCTGGAGTCATTTGAATTAGAGAGGGGGTTTGGTTGGAGTAACGGGTGGCACCGAGCATTAGGGCAGCCTTGCCCCTCACCTCTCTGTGCTCCACTTTCTCCTGCCCAACTGCAGTTTGCTGACACCCCGGGGAACTTGCCTCCATCCATGAACCTGTCCTACCTTCTTGGCCTGAGAAAAAACATCAACATCTCCCAGGCCTATCGGTGAGTGGGTGTCCTGGGACTGGGGCTAGGGTCGGGGAAGAGAAGGGAGGTGCAAAAGTGGATGTCTCCTTAGGGTGATGCCAACCCCACCCGCCATCCCTGGTGGCTCTTCGTTGATGTGTATCTTTCTTCCCCAGACAGTGCAAGGCAGGGGCAGTACTCTGGAATGTTCTACAGCTCAATGACTCCTATGACCTGGATAAGCACCTGGATATCAAACAGGTAAGGAAGTGTTTCAGACGATTGTACATCCCTTTCTTCTGTTTTTTCTGGGGCATTATCTCTGAACTAAAAAACAAAAAACAAAAACAAAACAAAATCTCTTATCAAGGTACCCAAGCCAGAGATCTGAGCAACCAACTCAGGGCCTGACCAGGGGTTGAACTCTGGAAGATTCTAGGGACATGGGTCACCATGGGCTTCTCTAAGCATGTGCTCCAGGGAAAGATGAATACAGCACAGGTTATGGGAGGAGAGGACAGTGACAGTGGGGGAGGGAGGATGTCCCGATGGGGACAGGTACCATGTTCTAGCTGGAGTGGCGTGGGAGTGTTCCTGAGCCAGTTGAGCAACACTGGTGGAAAGCTCTCTGGGACCCTTGCTGAACCCTCAGAGCCAGTAGGTGGCAGTGGCAGATTCTGTCCCTCCAGTCTGACTGGCTGTCCCCCCAGGACTCATTTGCTGGAGATGGTGCAGGTTCTGGGTGCAAAAGTATGCAAAGGTAGAATGGAAGGGGTGGAGAACAGAGGCACTTGTCAATACTGACAAAAGAGCCTCAGAACCTGGCACTGGGGATCTTTAGAATGTGGTTCTAAAGATACATGAAACATGCCCTCTTTCCTCTCTCCATCTTGAGGTAAAGTGGGGTGAGAGCCTTGAGGAAGCTGTTCCTCCTAGCATGTCCTAGGAAACAGGACACACCCTCTAACACACACAGACACACACAGAACACACACACACATTCTGGCTAGCACTCTCGCTGCCCATACAAAGCCCAAGAAACCTCTTGGATTCATCTCTATCCCTAATTATGGGGTAACACAATCAAATAAGACCAGTCTCAACTCCTTAAGCCACAGCCAGGGATGTTTGCTTAATGTCAGCACCTTTTCCCTCTAGTGTCTTTAACCAGAGACAGTTGCCCCTCAGTTGGAGGCTTTGCAACAAACAGGTCCTGGGTACAGTGGGCTTCCAACTCTGCTGGCTAGAAGTTATCTCAGCCTTAAGTGATCTTGGTCCCAGAGAACAAGAGTCCAGCTTTCAGAAATGTTTAGACCAATAAGGCTTCTGGTTCTGAGGGACCAGGAAGTTCTTTGAGGTTTCATGGTATTTTATCAAATGTGACCTTGAAAAAAACTTCTCAGAAAAGACACCAAAAGGCAATTTTGCACAGAACAGGAAGATAAAATGTGCCATCCAGGGCACCAAAATGTCTGCTGCTTCATGTCCTGTCCCTGTCAGTGATGCCCATTAAGACAGGTGGGCAGCCCTCTCCCTGGAGGAAGGTTACCTAGTAAGATGAGGGGAGGGGACCAGAGATGGGCTGCCTTGTCTGATATTGAAGCTGGATGTCATGACCTCAAGAGAGGCAAATGCCAGATGTCTTTCCTGGAAATGTGGATGTGTTCACTCACTCACTCACTCCTTGCTCACTCACTCCTCGCTCACTCACTCCTCGCTCACAAGTCTACAAACTTGCGTCTCACCTACCACTCGACAGACTCTGCTGCAGATGAGAGTGTCTCAGAGTAGTTAAAGTCCCCGAGATTACGGAGCTGATGAGCTTGCATTAACAAGTCCGGGAGTAAGTAATGTTAGAGGATTAGGTGCTGCAAAGACCTTACAACAGAGGATGTGATGAGAAAGTTCCAGAAAGCTATTTTGTGTCAGCTGTCCAGAGAAAGTCTGTGCCACAGCCCAGTTTACCACATGATCCCTGGAAGCAGGCTGGGACTCGGAGTAGAGGTCTCTTGGGAGCCTGTGATGTTGTATCCAGAGTTGGAGCCCTGGAGATGCAGGTAATGGCCCTTAAACCAAGTGACCAAGTTCAACAATGTCCCCCATCCTGTCCTCTCCCCCAGTATACCTCCAAGCTTCAGCAGGAGTTTCAGAGCTTCAAAGTAGATTTGAAGGATCTAGACCTGTTGAGCCCTGCTGCCCGCCAGGACCTGGAGGCTTTGCAGAGTAGCAAGCTGGAGAATATCCACTACAGAGATTTCATTGTACAGGTCAGTGAGGGGGAAATCTGGTGCCCCAGCAGGATGTGACATCCCATGAAAGGGCCATTCTGGGTGTGTTTTGCATCTCTCCAGCTCTTTCCACTCGTGGGGCTTTTTCCTGCTACCGACCTACATGCACTTCCCCAGGTCCCTCAAGCAAGGGCATGTGTCGCTGTTCATGGTCCTGAACGCACCACAGCAAAGAACTGTTGTATGACACTGGCTTTTCCCTCCCCCCCTTTTCCCCACACATATGGATGTTTTGCTTGCATGTGTCTGTGCACCACATGCAGTGGCTGCAGAAACAAAAAGAGAGAAGCCGATACCATGGAACTAGAGTTTCAGACAATTGTGAGCCACCATGTGGGTGCTGGAAATCCAACTGGGGACTTCTGGAAGAGCAGGCAGTGCTTTTAACCACCAAGTCAACTCTACAGTTGGACAGTGACTTTCTTCCAGTCATTCCAGAGGGCACCTTGTTTCATTTTCTTTTAAAATTCCATTAGAAACTCTGAAATACCACAAAGCTTCAATTCAAACTCAAGATGACCCCTCATAATGGACTTACTGGGGCTGGGGATATGGCTCAGTTGGTAAAGTTCTTGTCTATCATGTGTAGAGCCCTGGATTCTGTCCCAAGTCCTACATAAAGCCTGATGTGGTAACACATGCCTGAATCCCAATTTTTGAGAGACAGAGAGGAGAAAGTGCAAGTCTGAGTTCAGCCTAGGCTCTATGAGACCTTCCCTGAGATAATAGAGAGAGCAATGGGGGTGGGGGGTGGAAATGAATGGGCATGGTTGGTACCGGACACATTTGACATGTCTAGAAACTCAGAGGCTGAGGGTAACTGGGGACATCTGCCTTCTTGGTGTCTCTTGTCTTTCCTCAGATCCAGCAGCCTGTGGTGAAGACTGACATGTGGCAGCTGGGGCAGGAGCTGGAAGGACTGGCCCAGGCCCAAGTAAGAAGGGAGCAGAGACCCTTTAGCCAGAGAGCCATCAAGAGGAAGATCTGGGCAGGAGGGGCTAGGAATGCTGGGATTGGAGAGGGGACAGGGACATATGGGGCTAAGGCTTTTTACCCTGCTGTTGGGCTTGAAGCCCTGCACCTTCAGTTCCCAGTCAGGCCCTGCTGCCAATTTTGAGTGGCCTTGGGGAAGCCATTTCAGATCTCTGGTTCTCCATCTGTAGACTGTCCCAGTCCCAGATCAGATGAAGTATCTGGCCTAAACTCACGCAGCTGGGCCAGCCTCAGAGTCCACTGGGACAGGTGTTGTAAGGACCCCGAATGGACACGTGCAGTCAGTAATGGAAGCCACCCTGTATTTACAGATATCCCATATTACTGAAGTTCCCTTTCAGATATCTTGACCTTGGGAGAAGCAGAGAGCTATGCCCAGTTTTAGCAGTAGGATCTACGGCTTCTACGTAGAGCATCCAGCTTGCGGCCGACCTAGAGCAGGGAAAGCCGGAGCTTGGGGGTTTTCTGTCTCTGAGCCCAGCACTTTTCACAATCCCTTTAATAAATCCCTTTAAAGGGCTGCTCTCCCTATTGGGATAGGACCCATTGGGATCCTTTTGTCTACCCTCAGAATGACTCTTCACTGAGGCAGCAGCTACAGGATGAGGTCAGAGAACTTCGAAGCCTTTACCAGGAGAAGGTTGCCCCCCAGGAGAGCCTTGTGGTAAGCTCAGAGGGATTCTGAGTCCTGAGGGAGAGAGGGATGGAGGGGACAGCCACATTCTTCATTTCTTGCCTCTGAATTCTTGACGGTAACAGCCCTGATTCTTCCTCCACAGGCCAAGCTCAACCTCAGTGTCAGGGCCTTGGAGTCCTTGGTCCCCAAACTGCAGGTGGCTAATGGGAGTGTGTGTGGAGTGAGGGTGGGGGGCAGACTCAGAACAGGTGGGCAATAGCAGAAAACAGAATGGCTGCTTTGAGATCTCTAATTGTCCTGTCCTATTAGAAAGTGAAGGGCCGGGTCAGATCATTAAGGATCCCCTTTTTTGGCCTCTGGGTCCTAGAGCCTGCCCTTCCTCTCTTAAGGTGGTGTGTGGTATAGTGTAGGATGGATGGTGAGTGGAGAGATGAGTGGCTGAGCTGGGATCTTGTCTCCTGCAGGCAAATACCTCAAGCTTTCTTGACACTGTGGCCAGTCTAAAAGGAGAGCTGCCGGTGCAGCTCCACCACATCCTGAGGAATGTGAGTTGAGGGCAGGGTGTGGCCTCTAAGCCAAGCATGAAGAGTCTATCCCAGGTGTCTTCAGCCCATCCTCACTGTGGCTTCCGTGAGAGCTAGGCTCATCTTGATGATCCCAGATATGGAGGGGTGAGCAGAGGTAGGACCCTTGCCAACCCAGGGCTCCTCTCTTTTCTGCAGGCCACGGAGTGTTTCCTGACCAGGGAAATAGGCTACTTCTCTCAGTATGTGACCTGGGTGAGAGGAGAGGTAAGTGACAGTACAGAACTCTGCCTGGGCCTCAAAGCATACCCAGCCCAGGGGTCCAGCTGTGAGCCCTTCTGGGGTACCCTAGGCTTTTGGGATTGAACCCAAACCTGCCATCTGCATCTTGCTCACAAACTGAATGCTGTCTACTCCACTTCTACCCCCAGCCATTTTGTGAGACCCAAGTATGGACGGGGTTGGCCATAGCTTTCCAGAATATTTCATCTACACCTTACCCCCATGCCTCTCCATGAACAGGTCCTTCATGCTTCTTTAAGGCCAGCCAATCAAAGCCCACCTCCCCCTGCACACCCTGTGGGCCACAACTTCTGGGAAAGGCTTCACAGGGGGTTGGCTTACCTTGGGTATCTGTGTATGTATGTGCACATGCATGTGAAGTCAGACATGTGTGTGCCTCTCTAGTGAGGATGGTTTAAAGTCACGGTGGGGGACATAGTGAGACTTACATACAGGCTGTTGAGTATGCAGAGGGGGAGAGCTGAGCAGGAAGTTCAGTGTCCTAACCTTCCTGTGGGCCCATGGCCATTATGTCTGTGTGTGTTCCCACTACTCTATGTGCAAGTGTGAGGTGTTCCTCAGAACATGGGGTACACATCTGTAGGTTCAGCTGTCTTCACGTCTGCCTACCCCATGTTGGCATGACAGGTGACTCAGCACATCGCCACATGCCAGCCCCTCTCTACAGCCCTGGACAATGGTCATGTGATCCTGTGTGACATGATGGCCGACCCCTGGGTGAGTGTCCCCAATCCACCATGGATACAGAGCAAATGGAAAGGGGCAAGAGGAGGGCATGAGCCCAGGCACATGGAGTCCATGCAGGGCCTCTGGGCACCGGGCTGGTGGGAAGGCACCAAGCCCAGCTCAGTGAGTTGACCTCATGGCTCCTGTCCAGAATGCCTTCTGGTTCTGCCTGGGGTGGTGCACCTTCTTCCTCATCCCCAGCATCATCTTCGCTGTCAAGACCTCCAAATACTTCCGTCCCATCCGGAAACGCCTCAGGTGAGGGTATCCAAGAATTCTTTACAGCCATTGGACTATACCCTGTCCGGAAACCTCCCAGCAGAGAGTTTCTGGCCCAACTCTAAGGAGTGTTGGGGCCTGGAAGTTCTCACATAAGCCTGCTACGTGTCTTTCTTGCTGCAACACATCCACTTGGGGGAATAGCTTGGAACTTCTCATCCTCTGGAGGATTCCTGAGGCAGGGACATCAGAGCTCCGGGTGTCCCTGTGTCAGGGCTGAGGGTCTGTGCTAGGGACTCACTTTAGTTCTGTGATGTCACAGCTCCACCAGCTCTGAAGAGACACAACTTTTCCATATACCCAGGGTCACCTCCCTGAAGTTATAGAACCTACTGGTGAGTTCTACTCCTCCATAATCCCTCAGTGCCTGATTTGAGGGGCTGAGATTTGGAGTTTTCACTATTCAGGAGGGCAGGAAGGCTGGGGTCTCTGTCTGGGTGTGGATGGGACCTGACCCCCACCACCACCTGTTTCCTTTTTAATTTATAACAGGGCGAGGTGATCCCTGGGGGCTTCCTGTCCTTCTTCCTTGTCTCAGCCTGGACCAGAAGACATCTGCAACCTCTGTCCCGGAGCCCAGGCTGGCCTCAAGTACTGGGTTGTCCCCTCTTCTCTAGCTTACCCAGTTCCATGTTTGCACTTTCTCCTCATGACCCAAATCACTCTCAATCTTTACTGAACTACAGAGTGAACAGGTTCTTCTGGGTGTGTAGACTTGTCCTCCTTGCTGTGGTATCTCAGCAACAGGAAAGACCTCTTCACCACCCATGGGAGTTCTTTCTCCATCCTTTAGATGGGACACAGCCCCCTCCATTTGCCCATTTCTTTCTCCCCTCTCCTATCTAAGCTTCTTTCCCCTTGTCTAAGTTTGGTTCCCCCACTTCCTCCAACATCCTTTTTGTTCCCTCCCCAGTTCACTGCTTGCTCTCTCCATGGAGGTCCTGCCTCCCCCTTTCCCCTTCCCCTTGTCCCTACTGCCACCTTGCTGGCTCCCAGGCCTCCCTGTACAGAACAAATATCACGGTTGAGGTCATGACCTCTGAGCCTTCTGCAACTCTCTTCTGGATCTCCTGTTCCCAGTGGGGCGAGAAAGGCCTGTCTAAGGGCTGAGCTGTCCTATCTGCATCCTGGCTTAGAAATACCAGTGCTGGCCCTATCTTCTCTCTGAGCATTGGCTCCTAAGAGAGAACCAGGAATGTGGGCCATGCTGGGGATCCCCCTTGTCTCACAGACAGTAGCATGGGTGGTCCTACTGTCTTCCCAGGATGGATCTGGTAGTAAGAACAGGGTTTTGCACTCCCCCACCATCCTGCACACATGGCCTGGAATCACCCCTCACTTATCTCTGTATTGTCTCCATGTGCTGGGCATTGGGTCCAGAAAGGACAAAGAAAAGAGAGATGATATGGACCAATCTCTGCTGCAGTAACAGGTTCTTACTTTCCTATGCTTTGGTTCTGGGTCCCTGAGGCTGGGTCTCTAAGGCAAAGGCTCAGTATACAATTGGTATTTAGTAAGAAGAATTCTGAGGCCTCTCTAACTGCAGGAGTCCTGGGACTGCTACAGCAATTCAGTGTGGGGAGCAGAGCCTGCCTTAGTTGTGTGATTCACAGCCTGGTTCTGATGCTGCTAGCTGGGGCACCTCAAACATGTCACGTAGGTCCCCCAAGCCTCAATTTATTTTATTATAAAATGGAGAGGCTCCTCGGAGCCTGTGTGTAGGTTGTGAAAGTCAAACATGGTGATAAGTGGAAACCCTTGACAGGCCTGGTGCTGAGCAAGTACAGCTCGTGCTGCCCTGGAGTTGAGAGCCAGGCTGAAGACAGAGCCAGGGTCTTGCATAAAGCGTGTGAATGCCCTTTATGGTGGTAATCCTCCCCATCTCTGGGCATGTTCATGTGGAATTACATTATGAATGTACCAGCACCAGTTTTGCTGCTAGGACTAAAGATGGTAGTACCCCGTGTACAAAGATTCCAGCAAGCATACTCTCAAACAGGCATCCTGGGATGTGCTTTTCTACCCCCAGCGGTTGGAAGGGTTTGTTTTGTTGTTTGTTTGTTTTCAGTTGTTACTCATTTGTTAACTTGGGGGTGAGGAAGTGACACCCTGTATATTTTTAAACGCGACTGATTGGATTTAAACAAATGAAACAAAAGCAATTAAAAATCATTTCCAGTTCTCTGTCAGAGTTGCTCGTCTGATCTACTATAGACCTGAGCACATTTAAGCACAGCTATTTTAAGCTTGATTCTCTCCTGTAGATGGGAGTCCCTAGTGATCTGCTCCTAGTGGCTGTTGTAGCCCTTGTTTCTGTCCGTCTCATCTTGTCTCTCCTATATGGTAGGGCTGCTTGAGTATTGGCACTCTTGTATCTGAAATCTGTCAGAGTAGTTGGAGGCCTCGGACAACATCATCTTCCCTGACACGTGTGTACATCTAGCAGTGGTGCAGGAGGCAGCAAACAGGGTCACCTTAATACTTTGGCAGGGGCCAAACAACTCAAAGTTCCCTGGAAAGTAGGTCAATGCCAACACTCCACATTCCCAGGGGGAAGCCCACCCCAAAATCATGGAAAAATCACACCTGTCTTGAGTGGGCTTGGCTTTGAGCCAGGTGTTAGTTAAAGCTATATTTAGCATATTCTGGGATAAGAACACAGCCACCATTCCCACCATGCCTGTTTTTTTATGGTGCTGGGATTCAAACCCAGGACTTCATTCATATTAAGCAAGCATTCTATTAAATGAGCTACACTTCCCTTCCAGCTCTGTGGCTCTTTACAGACCTGTTTGCTCTCTGCAGCATGCACACACACACACACACACACACATATACACACACACATGTATGTATATATGTGTGTGTTATATTATAATATATATGATATATATAGCAATATATATTTATAAAATATAAATGTAATAAATATATACATAACAATATATATAAAACAATAATATATATAACTATATATATAATATATATATTATTTTAAATGCTCAGAAGGCACATACATCACAATTCTCTTTTATAAGTTGTGTCTAACTGGGAATTATTCCTCAAGTTTAACACCCAGCCATGGGACACTAGTTTGAAATAGGGGTTGTTCAGAGATACCCAGGGATGGAGTGGTGCTGGCAGTTGACAAAGAGACAGATATAGCCGTAGAGGGAAACATGGCTACTTTCCTGGTTTAAAATGCTCAGTGGTACCTGGCTCAAGCTGCTTCGTATAGAAACTGAAACCTCTCACACTGGCAGTTATCTGCCACTACTGTGCTGTCTGAGGAGGTCAAATTTATCTGTGGTTGCGCCTGATGAAGCTCCGGGAAGTTACCTGGTGGCTTCAGGGTCATCTAAGTTAGTTTCAGGTCCCCTGGTCCTGACCCTCCCTGGACATGTTCTGGATTCTTTGCAGGTCTCCAGCTCCTGCAAGCACATGAGAGGGAGGCTCTGTCTCCAGGGAAGTCTGAGTCAGGTGTCCTTTGATGTTTCTGTAGCAGGAGGGATGGCAGATTGGGAGCCCTAGCAGTTCTGCCAGATGCTCCACCTGGTCACTCAGCACAAGGCCCTGTGGCAGATTCTGCCAAAGGAGTACCAAGTGGGTTAGGGCATCTGAGGTTCTAGGTGAGCAGGTCTGGGCAGCTCAGAGTACAAAGCAAGGGCCACATGGCTAGGGGGTGCAGCAGTGTGAGCAAACATCTATTCACTGAGCTAAGTCTGTAAATCAGGAAGTGAGCTAGGCACTATGAATTAGCCAAGAAAGAGGCAATCATTTAGCTACTTGGTTTAGAAAAGGAAGACACAGGGATTGGGTGTGAGCAAGATACACCCAGAGGAATTCCCTGGGTCCAGCCTGAAGTCCTACTCACTTTTGACAGTGGACCGTGTCTCTCCCCCTATTGTCCAAGAGACAAAACCATTTCCTTACGTCTTCTGGACATGTTACTGAGCTAGGATGCTGACAGCCAGCTTGATGGAACAAAGCTTTTACTCCTTGCAACTTGTCCTTCCCTGAGTATCTCAGCTATGCCATGTGGAGTACTTCACACTCTTCAGTCTTACAGACAGTAATAACGTTGTAGACCTGGGTGAGGAGAGTTGGAGTGATGGGAAGTGAGACCTAACCTGCCTGCTGCCCACAGGTGATGTGGGATTTAGGGATGAGGCAGCCACGCCCTCATCTGCATTACCAAGGAGCCAGGGCCAATGGAGACTTGAGGGAGGGAGGCTAGGCCTGAGGGTGAAGTGAGGTGCCTTCCCTTTACTAAAGCCAGAGGCAAGAGGCATCAAAAAAGAGCAAGAGGGTCAGAAAGATGGCTCGTTGGATAAGGGAACTTACTGCCAAGCCTGGTGACATGCACTAGAGCTCTCAGACCAAGTGGCTGGAGAACCGACTCCCACAAATGTGCTTTGAGCACCACACAGCTACTGTGACCCATGTCCACTTCCTGCCTCCTTTACATAAAAAACAAGAGCAAGTGGGGTTCATGGACTCTTAAAATGCAGGGGCCAGATGCTTCCTTCTCCCTCGTTAGGGGTCACTGTTAGCTGTATAAATGTAGCTCTGGGGGAGGGCTACTGGTTCAAATGAGGGTTCCAGTGAGAGTTGGGATGGGGCCACATTGGTTGGCCCTGCTCCAGGCCTGGCAAAGGCACAGGCTTCAGGCAAGAGCAGGTGCCTTTACCCCTGCGTGTTGGAAGTTCCTTGATAACCATGACCCGCAACCACAAAACAGCCACCTGGAAAGATGGACCCACCAACTGCTGAAACTGCCTCCATCAGAAGGCCTGGAGGCAAGTGTGTAGGGCATTGTATTGATTAATGGTTGATGTGAAAGGGCCTAGTACACTGGGGGCAGTGTCGCCCCTGGGCAGGTGGGTGTTGGCTGCATAAGGAAAGCAGGCTGAGCAAGCCAGGAAGCAGTGCTCTTTGGTGATCTCTGCTTCCCTTCCTGCCCTGCCCTCCCTCCGTGCTAAACTGTTTACTGAAGTAAACCCTTTCTGCCCAAAAGTTGCCTGTGGTTTATCACAACAACAGAAAGCAAACTAAGACATTGGGCCCTGAGGACCCTTGGAGCTGCCCACGACAGAAAAGGGAGAGCCAGTAACTCCACCAAACCCAGAGAGAGAAGCTTAGCCAGGGCTGACCACCCAGGCCAGCGGCCCCCATGTCAGGACAGGTATGCTGAATAGGAGTGAACCAAAAGAGAGCCCCTGGTGTGCTGTGTGGCACGAGGTGACTAAGATCTGCTTCTGTTCCCCTCCCAAGAAGGGTCCTGGCCTGTCAGGTTTCCATGTAGCTGGTGGCAAAAGGGGGTCTGAGGAAGACAGAATGGACTCCAGGTGTTTGCAGCTCCAGGTATGTTCACTTCTGAGATTTGCAGCTCCCAGAAGAAGGCTTTTTAGGGCAACAGACATTTTTGGAGCTCTTATGAGATTAGACCTGACAGCACACAGTGATGGCCCTCTCACAAGTAAAGGCTATGAGGCATAATCCCTGAGAGATGTCCCTACCCGCTCTCCAAGGCTCAGACACAGAAATGGCCTGAGGTAAAGACATAAAACTTGAGGCTCCTCAGAGCTCAGTCTGAGAGTCCAGGGGAGGAAATAATTAAACATGAGTCTGGTATGGAGAGGTCTTGAGCAGGAACTGGGAAGGGTTTGGGAGACTCCAAAGTCTTTGGTTGTGTTTTTGTGAGTTTCTCTCTCAGATAGGAGGGGAGGGCTCCAGTTGGCTGTAGTGACCCTCGGCTGAGTCTTCAGGTGTTATAATACAAAGAAGAAAACAGCCTCCTGAAACTTGGACTTACCCCTCCCTCTTTCTCTTGCAATCTGCACCCCACCTGAGGAAGCCACAGCTGAGACTCATCAGCCTAACAGTTGTCAAACCACACTGGACCTCCTTCAGCATCCTAAACCTTTTTTGGGTTCAACAGGCCCCCAGTCTTCTCAAATCCCAAGAGTTTAAGGGAATTCGGCCTGTGCCCGCATGGCAGAACAAAGCTGAGGTCCACTTGAGGAGCCCTGCTTCAACCCTTTTCATTTCTCCATCTCCCAGAGACCCTGGAAGGGCCCTGGAAATGCCTGTGGCCCTGGGAAAGTCCTTGAGAGAACTGAGAAAAGGGAGTCAAGTGACTTGAGGCTCCTCGCAGGGCACAGATGCCCATTCAAGTGTCTTATGAGGGGGACCTGCTGGGTAGGACTTGGAAGGTTACTGGCTCCATGGTAGGCCCAGGACAGGAGGATTCTGTTCTAGGCTAGCTCTGCCATAGTCTGTTACTCCCAAGGAACTCATATCAGAGGAGTGAAATCTCAGCAAGGGTGTCAAGCAGAGACAGGAAGAGGCACTGGCTTGGAGTGGAGTGCTCAGAAGACCCTGCCTCTCAGAAAATGCCACGAGTAAAGACAGGTCTTGATTCTCTGAATCATGGACACGTAACTGGTGGGTAGAAAGTTCCCCCAGAACTGGCTCTGAGCGAAGACAGCCTGGATATACTACTTTGTTGGGTAGGTGAAGATGCAGCTTTTCTGAGTTTTGCATCATTAGCATAGACTGGGATAATGACCCTTTTCTCCTAAGCCCACTGTGCTACTCCAAGACGTGGGAACTTGCCTAATGCTAAGTCAGCTGGGAAGATTAGCCCTGACCCGGGAGCCTCCGGGGACCTTGTCATCCTCTTTCCCAGAGAGTCCTATGTCTACTGAGTCCCTTGCCCAGAGTGAAGTCCTGCTGCGCAGATGGCAGAGTTGTCACCTTCCCTCTGGGGACAGCTTTCCTGCCTCAGAATCAGCAGCCCCAGGGTTTTTTGCCCGGGAGGGTCTAGTAGCTGAAGCTAATTGGCTGACTGAATAAAAAGGGGGTGGGACAGGGTAGAGAGGACAAGCAAGGGCTCCTGGGCTTTCTGGGAAGGAGGGGATGGCTCGGGCTCTGTTTCCATGGGAACTACTGGCACAGGCAGGCTCCTCCAGGCGCCAAAAAGGGAAACTTGGCGCAGGTTTCAGCACCTGGCTCCTGGTGGATTCCCTCGGGCATTAGAAAATGCCCAAGAGCTTGTCTCCTATAGGGCAGGAAGGAGGCTTCCCAGGGATGCTCAGGACCCTTGATCTCTTCTTCCACCTCCAGGTCCTACTCCAGGAGATCGAGGGGAGGTCCTGTTGTTGCTCTGAATGCCTGAATTTGGTCCCAACCTTGGAGTCAAAGGACAGTGAAACTGGGAAAGTGTGAAGTGCTCACTTGGCTTGGAAGATTGTCATACTGCAAGGGCTATGAGAGGTGGCACAGAGGTGAGAGGGAGAGAGCAACAAGAGGTGAAGGACCCCAGGTGTTACCTTAGTGATGTACCCCAAGGGCTCCTCTCTGTCCTGCGCAGGGACTGGTGGTGGAATACCCTCCCTTCTTTCCCTTCGACTGGGAATGGTGGGAACAAACCCTGTACCAGAGGAAGATGAGAACCCGGGACAGACTCTGAACCTAGACAGGGTAACAGATAGGCTGAGAGGCCAGGACTAGGAGCCCAGGAGAAAAAGAAACTGGAGGTTGTCAGGTTGGAGGCGAAGGAGGGGGTAGATAAGAGGGGGAGGGAAGAGGCAGAGGAAGAGAGGTGGAGCTAAGACCCGGGAGGAAGGGAGGGCGGAAGGAGTGGGCAGGGGGCGGGAGAGAAGCCTCCAGTGACAGTTGCGTCTGGGTCCAAGCAAACATGAGACAGCTGCCAGCCGGACCAAGCAGTCTGGCTTTCTCGGGCTGCAAAGCGGGAAGATTAGTGACAGACTCTGTCAGCAGCCGAGATGCAGAGGACCAAGGTAGGCGCTGAGGGGCTGAGGACTTGCCTGGACTTGGGGAATGTGGGGCTCCGGTGTCGGTCTTGACCAGAGAGTATTGTCAGTGGTCCTTGGTCCCTACTCTTGCTGATCCATATAAGGGAAAGTAATTGTTCAGGGCTTCCTAACTGGGAGGCTGGAATCCTGTAGCCTTTTAGATGGAAGAGGCTCTGGGTGTCTGTGGGCAGAGGAGAAGCTTGAGATTAGCTCCGTGGCTGGTCCTGTTCAGTTAGGTCCTTGGGGCGGGGGCGGGGGCGGGGGCCGCGGTAGCTGACCCTGACCCCAGCCTCATAGACCTTAGCGAGACACGGGAGCATGGAAAAAGGTGTCTTATGTGCGTGGGCTAGCCAATGAGCAAAGCTTTCAAGTAATCCTTCAACGAATGAATGAAGACCCCCTTCTTCTTAAAGTACTCTGAGACCCCCTAATAAGATCTTAAACATCTCTGCCTCCGTGGAGCTGGGGGGTGGGGGCGGGATGGAGAGAGAGGAGAAGCAAAGAGGCTCCCGGGACAAAGTTCAAGAAATTGTAGCCAGGTGAGGGTAAGAATGGAGCCATAAAAAATAAGCTGTGCCCTTGCTTAGCATTGACCCTCAGAACCCTCAGAAAGTCTGACCTGGAGCCCGGTATGCTGCCCACAAATCTGGGATGGTCTTGCTCAGGGAGAGAAAGGACCAAATCCAGGACCAGTTGAATGCCCCAAATAAGGAAATCAAGGTCTTTTTTTTTTTTTTTTTAAAAAAGAATAGATATTGGGCTGGCATCTTACAGTCTCTCCTCCCAAAAGATGGCTTCCTGCCCACCTCCCATGAGGACGAGCAGCCCAGAGAGGGCTGGAGACTGGTTTCAGGCCATGTTACCTCAGCATCCAGGATCCTATCCCTCTCCTGTCTGGTCCATTTCCCAGGATACGGTGAAGGATCCACAGATGGAGCAAAGCCTCTGAGCACAAGAGCAGGGTGTACTTTCTCTCTCGTCACACATGTCCCTAGCAACCTCTGGACTGACAGGGCAGAAGCATGGACATCCCCCTGTCCCAGACTCACATCCAGACTCACAAGCGTACTGAGTGCAGCATAGCTGTGTGCATCCACAAACCCTGGATCCACATATACCCTGTAACTATACCCCTCCCTCACAGACCCCAGCACCATGACTCTGTGTGCCCACAGATCTGGAAGCCAGCAGCATCCAGATTCTGAGGAGGTAAAGTGGACACCAGATCAGTTTGT
Organism: Grammomys surdaster; assembly: GCF_004785775.1. Classification (NCBI taxonomy): domain Eukaryota; kingdom Metazoa; phylum Chordata; class Mammalia; order Rodentia; family Muridae; genus Grammomys; species Grammomys surdaster. The sequence continues at coordinate 20,520,029 of NW_021604587.1, forward strand.
CTACAAACTGATTTCTACAGCCATGTGTGCATAGATGTGCACATAGCTGGCTCTGTCTCCTAGCTGGGGCTAGCATAGCCCCCTTCCCTTTACCTCTCTCTGGTGGCTCTAATTCCCAGAATTCCTGCTGGATCCTTAACCACCACTCCCCTACCAGTTGGGCAGAGTGAGTGGCCAGAGTCCCATAGGCAACTTGGCTGTTCTCTTGGCTATTGTGAACTCCACCGTGCCCACAGTTGGCTCCTGGACACCCAAGGAACTCATTATACTTATGACTGACCCTGGATTTCCATGCATAGTCTGGCCCAGGATGGAAGCCAGCACCACAATGACAGTGGTGGGAGATGGTCCCACTTGTCATAGTCAGTAGCTGACCCAGTTCTGTCCCTGCCTTCTCTCCATATCCCAGCCATCCCTTTATTGGCTTTCGTTTGGCCCTGCAGAGTGGACACATCTTCATTCTAATTCTACCAAAGCTCAGAGTGGGCACTGACCACAATGCCAGGCCTCCTGGCCTAACTCCGGGTCATGAGGGGCAAGCCAGCAGCATCCAGATTCTGAGGAGTAAAGTGGACACCAGATCAGTTTGTCTCTGGGAGGATCTCCAGTTTCTTGCAAGACTGACCTTAGTTTGCCCTGTTTGCAAAAAGCGAGAACTGAGCACAGACAAGGTCACTCTCCCCTCTAACCCATTACCCACATGCATCCCACCAAGGAGGACTTGGTGTTGTTCTTACTCTACAGGCAAGGAACAGAGGCCAGTCCTGAACTGCAAGCAGTGCTGGAACTGGACCAGAGCCCTGTCTTGTATTCTACAGCACAGACCCCAAGCTCTGGGTGAGAGTGTCCAGTGGAGAGTGGCAGGAGCAGACTCCAGGGAACAGAGGCATGCCTTTAACCAGGCAGCCAAAGAGGTTTGACTGGAAGCTGACCTGTTTGTGCCTTCTAAGCCTGTCACTTAATGACACTGGGGACTCTGCCGCAGCTATCCATTAACCCCTACTTTCCCTTTCTGGGCTGTGGATCGAGACATGAAAAGGAAAGAATTTGAGGTTCCCTCCCTCCTCTTTTCCTTCCTTTTCTTTTTCTGTCTTATAGCCAAGCAGGCTTTGCTATGTACCAGAGGATATCCTTGAACTTCTGATCCCCTGCCTCTGCCTCCCGAGCGGTGGGATTACAGGCGTGTGCCAGCATAGCCACTTCATGCTGTACTTAAACCCAGGGCTTCATACACAGCAGACAAGCATTCTACCAACCTAGCTCAACCCAGCCGGGCCCCTTTCTCTTATTCACATCTTCCCCAAAAGTGGAGAGCTGTTTGGATAAACCAGGGTGGCCTTAAGAGTGCCCTCTGCTCCCTAGGCCTCCTGGTCCTCACTAGGATTCTCAGGGGAAGTTGCTGGCTCCCCGAGATGGCCTCTGTGAGGGCTTTCATAGAGAAGGCAAAGGAGGGAAAGGGGAGAGAGAGCATCAGCCTTGACCAGCCCTGCCCCAGGCGGGACATGTGCACAGCGTGGGTGACTCATAGCCCCCCCCCCAGCTCCCAGCTGACTGATGTTCCCCCCTTTAACAGGTGCATCTGTCAGCTGTGATCAGCCCACATCCTAGAACACCACAGAGCAGCCATGTGACAGTGCCAGAGCCAGAGCACGGGAAGCTGACAGGCAGGAGGACAGCCAAGAGGGGCCTGCCCCTCGGTTCTCCCTCTCTGGGATATCTCAGCACTCTATCCTTCAGTCAGGCTTGTGCTACGCTCACACTCAATGAGGCTAGACCGAGAGCATCACCCCTGCCTTCCCATGCCTCTAGACTATGGGTGACTTCTGGGACAAAGAGGAGATTTTTCCCTGGTAACATGCTCTCACCTGGCCTTGTGGGAAAAGCCTCTTTCCAGACAGGCACTCAGAGAGGTGGTCTCAGGAAGCTCAGTTCTAGCTAGGGCTCTGTCCCCATGCCTCTGGGGCAAACTTGTCCCTCTCTGGGCCTCCAACTTCCTGCTGGAGACTAGGATATGCCCATAACCTCTGCCTGGGCCCCAGATAGGTTCAGCCCCCTATGCTCTTCTGTAAGAAGCTGGAAATGCTACACTGCAGCTATGACCACTGCCCCATAAATATATAGAACAGCCCACTAGCCCATCAGCACTGACCCTCATTATTTGGTATTGGAAAGCCTGGCCACAGAGGCTTAGTGAAGGCTCAGGGCTGGCCCTGTTATCTGTGAGCCCTGGCTCTGTATCAGACAGGTCTGGACACAGCTCTAACTCCTTCATATTTCAGCTGTGTGTCCACAGACAGGTTACTTAGCTCCTCTGTGCCATGGTCTCAGATCACTAACCTCCTAGAAAGATAAAATCCTTTACCAACACATTTAGCCTGGACCTTATCTATCTAGTTGCTGAATATAACTTAAGAAGACATTCTGAAGGCCGGCAGTGGTGGCGCATGCCTTTAATCCCAGCACTTGGGAGGCAGAGGTAGGCAGATTTCTGTGTTCAAGGCCAGCCTGGTCTACAGAGTGAGTTCCAGGACAGCCAGGGCTGCACAGAGAAACCGTGTCTCGAAAAACAACAAAACAAAACGAAAACAAAACAAAACAAAAAAAAAAGCATTCTGAAGAACAGCTTAAGTCAATTCCTGAGTTAATACATTGCCAAGGGGGAGCGGAGCTCATGTCCTGGCAAGTTGGCCGGCTCCAGACATAAGACTGGGACAGCACAACTCTATCCTCTGCTGCTGCATTGCTCTGAATGTAAGGACCAGAGATGTGTGCACACACACGTGTGCACATGTGAGGGGATGTACATTCCTGTGTGTATGTGCATGCTCCCACCTTCAGGAACATGTGACTGTCTCAGCCTCCCCTGCCAGGATGATCTACCTAGCTCACATCTGTCTGTGCCCGGGGTGGGGGGGAGAGAACTCGGGCTCAAAGCTCTCCAGTCCCTGGGGGCCTGCACGACACAACACCCACCACTGCTTTCTGCCATCTGTCCCATTCGATGGAAATAGACCAAACAACTAGTGGGTGCTGGGTAAGCCAGAATGCATCTAGGCAGTCCCTATAGAAGGACGGGTGCAGGTTAACCCCACATCTGTCTCAGAGACTGGCCTCTGAAAAACTCGACACCCCTCCCCTATCAAGGCCCAGAACTTTCTATTTGGTGGGATAAGTACTCTAACCCTTAGCTGCACTTCTGACTCTACAGAGTAGAGGGTTTTGGGTTTTGTTTGTTTTGTTGCTGGTTTGTCTTTAGTTTGCTTGCTGTTTAATAAAAATGAGGCAGGTGATACAGTCCCCAGGCAGCAGACCCCTTCTGTTCAGGTGGACACGGCTATTTAGATCTCCAGATACAATGTTCCTGAGGGGTTGGGGATTCCTCTTGCTGCCCTGCACAAGCAGTAAGACCCCTAACTCAGGGCCATAACTAACAATAATTGCCATGGTGGGGGTAGAATGCTTATCTTTGTATTTATAACTTCACCTGTATTTCCTGTAACTCTGGGAGGGCATGCTATGAACCCTATCTGCAGATGAAGAAACTGAGATTTAGAGTAGTCAAGTACTCAGTCCAGGATTTCCCAATGAGGACATAAGGGTCCAAGATTCAAGTCTCTGCCTGGCTGGCCATGGGCCTCTTCCCTCTGCACTCAGCTTCCTGAAATAATGCCAGCCTTCCTGGATTCTCCCAACTGCCCAAAGTGAGGTGTGGCCTCTGCACCAGCATCCAGTGTGTCCTGGTTGCTTTTAGAAAACTTCTCACTGTTGTTTTCATTCATGAGGCAGAGTGCTGGTTTTCTTTTGTGGTATTTGTGTGTGTGTGCACTTGCACGCTTGTGCATGTGTATCAATGCACTTTGCATGTACATTTATGCCTAAGATATACCCCTGGTGAACTGCTGAGTATTTTAATAGAAACTTGTCAGAACTGTCCACAGCCTTCAGCTATGAATCCCGCCCAGTTGGCTAGCATATGCCCACTGGACACCTCTACTAATCTTCCCCCAGGCTGGTATTTGGGCTTCTCTCGGGCCATGGACTATACTAGCTATTGAGAGTCTCGCCTTTGGGCTCCTCAGTAGTCTGACTTCATCCTGTTCCCAGACAGGCCCTCAAAGGTGAAGTTATTTCCTGAGGTCATGAGTAGTGTGCCAGGTAACTGTCCACGGATATCATGGCTTTCAGGGAACCTGTGTTGGGTGAGGAACTGCATGGTAGGATGTCGAGGGTCAACGAGATACTGAAACTCTCGTGACAACAGTGTGTACTGCCGGGCTGGACCACCGTCAGGGGAGGTAGAGGGATGAGGGGATGCTGTTCTCCCTCTGTCTCCACTGGGACAGGCTTCTAACCCTGAAGCCTACATCACTGCCTTCATCTCAGCACATCCTAAGCATCTGACTTCAGCCTCTCTGTTCTATCCCACATGCACAGGTACTCAGGTCAGAGGAGCAGAGGATGATCTCCAAAATTCAGTTCTTCTACCATGTGGGTCCTGGGGATAAACTCAAGTCCCCAGGGGTGACCTCAAGTACTTTCACACATTAAGCCATCTTATCAACCCCAAAGGAAACTTTTATTGGGCAAAACACGCCTCTAAAAACAGAGCACACACCCCATGTCTACTTTGCCCAGTTTTCCTAGGGAAAACTCATCAATGTCATACTGGTGGCATGTACCAACAATCTCACTATCTGGGAGGTAGGAGAAGAAGCATCAGTAGTTCAAGGCCATTCTTAGAAAACTGAATTTGATGCCTACCCTGGGATATAGAAAACTCAGACTCAGACAGACAGACAGACAGACAGACAGACAAAACAAAACAAAACAAAACAAAACAAAACACCCCAAACCCTAGTACAAGCTGGGTATATAGTGCAGGCCTTTAACCCTTGAACTCAAGAAGCAGAGGCAGCACTCAGGAGGTGGAAGCAGGTGGATCTCTGTGAATTTCAGTCTAGCCAGCTCTAAATAATTAGACCCTGTTTAAAAACAAAACCCAACTAGTACAATCTCACACCCATGACATGGACATTGATGCCGCCACCAATCTCACACAAGTTGTTTCAGTGGCTCGTGTGTGTGTGTGTGTGTGTGTGTGTGTTGGCTGTTAGAACATTGTCATCTGTAATTCGTGAATCCACCACTACCATCAAGATACACAACAGCTCTGTTCCCAAAAGGTCCTTCTGTCGACCTTTCATATCCACACCTTTCTCATCCCTCTGCCCTTCCCCCACCCAATTCTTGGCCTTTTAATCTGCTCTCCATTGCTAATATGCTGTCATTTCAAACTGCTATGTAAATAGACTCACGTGGCATGTGACCTTTCAGGACTGGCTTTTTCATTCTGCTTAATTCCGACTCTTTAAGTTGTGATGAGTGTCCGGGTCCTCTCTTCTCATGGGTGGGAATTTCTGGGACACCCTTCTGAATCACCCCTCAGGTTCACCATTCCCCCACTGAGGGACATCTGGCTGTTTCCAGTTTGGGGCTCTTACAAATAAAGCTACCATGAATATTTAGTAGTAAGTTTTTGTTTGAACATACATTTTCAACCACCTGGGACAAACTCCCAAGACTGATATTGCCAGGCTATGTGGTCGCTGTGTGTTCTGTTTGCTAAGGATCTGCCACGTTGTTCTCCTGAGTGGCTAAAACACTCTGTGTTCCCAGTAACCAGGTAGATGTGGCCCAGGGTCCCCATCTGCATGGCATTAGTTTTAGTTTTTATTTCAGGCATAAAGTGTTTCTCATGGTGGCTTTCTTTTTCTTTCTCTCTTTCTTTCTTTTAAATTATTTATTTTCATTTTATGTACACTGGTGTTTTGGCTACATATTTCTGTATGAGGGTTTCATATCACCTAGATCAGGAGTTACAGACAACTGTGAGCTGCCATACAGGTGCTAGGAATTGAACCCGGGTCCTCTGGAAAAGCAGCCACTGCTCTTAACCACTAAGCCATCTTTCCAGCCCCCCTCATGGTGGCTTTCTTTAAAAATGCATGTGTGTGTGTGTGTGTGTGCGTCTCTGTGTATGTGTGTGTCTCTGTGTGTGTTTGTGTGTCTGTGTGTCTGTCTGTGTGTGTGTCTGTGTGTCTGTGTGTGTGTCAGTGTGTGTCTGTCTGTCTGTCTGTGTGTATGTCTGTTGGGGGGATAGGTACAGAGATCATTTTTTTTATCCTACTCTCGCCGTCTTTGTGAAACCCACCTTTGTGTAGGTTCTAGAAATCAAACTCAGGTCATTAGGCTTGTAGGCACTTTATCCACTGAACCATCTTGCTGATCTCATGGTGGTTTTCAACCGCATTTCTGTGGTGGCAGAAGATGGCATTTTCCCAAATGTTTATGTGACATCTCTGTTCCCTTTGGTGACATGTTTGTACATCTTTCTTCTGGATGGATTATCTTTTTAGTGTAGGGTTTGGAAAATTAATGGTTCCTAGATAGGTGCCAGGTTCTATGGTAAAACAAGGAATTTACACACACACACACACACACACACACACACACACACACACACACACA
>NW_021604587.1:20526566-20538729 GCF_004785775.1 Grammomys surdaster
ACACACACACACACACACACACACACACACACACACACACACACACACAAGTAGTCTCAGAGCTGACATTCTGGCGAAAGTAAAATAACAAGCTATTTGATGCATCCAGGAGCTGCAGCCACAGAGCCTGAGGTAGAGGCACAAGGAAGTGACCTAGTTAGAGCAGTGCTTCAGGGGTCTGACACCTGAGTGTGGCCTTGAGCATTCAGAGGACAAGCATCCAGTGCAAGGGTCAGCAGATACTCAATTCTCAGACAGTGCGGTGCAGAGGAGCCAGCCTGTGAGGAGCACAGTGAGCTCGGGGCAGGCATGTGACATGGTTTGATTTGCAAAGTGACAGAAAGCCATCAGGGACTCTGAACAGGGGCAAACGGATGCTTAATGTCTTCCACTGTCCTCAGTGACCCAGAAGCCCTCACTCTGTCACCTTCCCTCACAGAACCCATAAGAATGAAGGGGCAGTGGGGTCACCTCCCTCCCCCCAATGCCTTTGAGCCTGGGAGACAAGAAGAGGGTGTCAGGAGAGCTATTTAACATCCCTTGGCAGCTCAATCAGACCCTCTCCCAGACAGACAAGTGTCAAATATTCATGAAGATGACCCGTGTTCACCCATCTCTGCTCCTGCCTTCTTCACGGTGGGATGGGCCCAGGCCACAGGCTTGACTCTTCTGTGAGAGAATGGACAGGTTTCCTTTTCTCTGCCCTTCTTTCTCTTCAGAGATCTCTGCTACCTCATGAAGGGAAATTATCACAGCCCTTGCCTTGAGGGGCTCAAATTGAAAGTTCTGGCCACTCCACCAGGTAGAGGAAGCCAGTGTAGTGTCTAGATATCACCCTGACTCTCTACCAGGGAGAAAAAATGGCACTAGGACCCCTTAGCCCAGAGCATTCATAAACGGTTACTTTGGGAGATTGTAGATCTGATTAAGGAGCCCCAGTACCCACCTTCTGAAATCTCTCCAGGGACCTGGCCCCATGAACAGCCACTTTGGAAGCCTGTGGGCAAGATTATCTGAACTTGGGGTCAGAATGCCACATCACAGTGTGCTGTGTGCCCACACTCCTCAGGGATTTAGTTTCCTTACCTGTAAATAGGTGGTGTGACCCATCTCACAGGATCATGACAAAATGATGCACAAGGGGGTCTCAGCCTGCCCTGGGGGGACCACAGGGCCCACCACACTTGCCTAGGGTTTGAGACAAATTCTACTGGTGCCAGCACTGTGGGTGGGTGGGGGACTTCTAATGAAGTGCCCCTGCTAATGGCGCTGAGGCTCTGAGGTCCATCTTGGCTTCTGCAGTCTTCAAGCAATGAATTCATGAGAGAATGAAGGACCGGCTCCCTGACCCACCCTGCCTCCTACTCCTTGACCAATATACAGATTTTATCCATCAAGGCTGTTCCTTTCCTGAATGAGAGGCTTGATAATGTAGAAAGTGCCTCTGACCCAGCCAGGGCAGGGTCTGTAGGAGCATGTGCCTGTGTGTGGCTCTGTGTATGTATGTGTACACACATGTGTCTTTAAGTATGCGAGTGTGTATGCGCAATATCTGTAGGGAGCTGCCTCCTTCTGTATCCCTGGCATCCCTTCCCTCCACACCAACGTTCCTCACTACCAAGCGAACCTTGGGGAAGGGAAAGAATTGAGGGGTTGTTGCTGAGAGTGTGAGGTGACAACTGCGAGCCAAGTCCTACCTGTTCCATCGCTGTGCTAGTGGGAGACAGGACACAGCTGAAGCAACCCAGATGCCCAGAGGGCCATCATGGCTGACTGCAGCCTGCCCAGCCAGAAGCTACCCTGCCACCACTAGGGACTAATGAAGGCAAGACGGTTTGATGGACAGGATTGAAGGCCAGTATTGCCATAAGCAAACAAACCTCTCTGCTCTGAATCCTCCACAGTGGCTCCAGGCTGACCTTTTCTGATTCACACCTACTCAAATTTAGATCCTACTGTCTCTCAACACCTCCCACCCCCGGGTTCCCCTAATTAGCTGGCCAGACGGCCATGGGCAGGCTTCTTTAGATGGTCACACAGATTTTCATCCACAGCAAGGCCCTTACTGGGAGAAAGGAAATGCACTTACCTCATGGTATCACCTGTGTGAACCCTTTCTCTTCTCTAGGCTTCGGTGAGTTCTCTAAGGAGCTATTCAGCTCTGTCAGCCAGGCTGATGAAGGGGGGAGCTTGAGATAAACAAATCTGGACTCACTTATGGCCTTGCTTCTCTGGAACACTTCTTCTTGGGGCCCTGCCCTATGCCAGAGCCTGAGTGCAGGATGGAAAGAAACCATGAGGGACAGTGGGGACAGCAGGGCTCAAGGGGTGGGGCTGAAGGGGGTCTTCCAGCCAGCACTTGCAGAGTTGGTTCCTGATTGGGTTAGGACTGGCCTCACCCAGGATATCAGAGTGGCCGATAGGACCTTCTGGAGGTCCCTCCTGCGAGCCTGTGCTTAGTAAGCCTCCTCCCTCCATTCCCTCTGCAGGAAGCAATGAAGGCATCGGATGGCAGCCTCCTGGGAGACCCTGGGCGCATACCGCTGAGCAAAAGGGAAGGCATCAAGTGGCAAAGGCCACGATTCACCCGCCAGGCCCTGATGCGTTGCTGCTTAATCAAGTGGATCCTGTCCAGTGCTGCCCCACAAGGCTCAGGTAGGACAAGAGTGACTGGGGTCCAGACAGACAGTAGAGATCACGCTGAGCTCTGTCTTTCCTGAGGCCACAGAGGCCACCTTGGGCCATACTGCCGCCACCTCTGTTGGGAAATGTGTCTCCATTCGTCCACACTCTCCCTTCACTGATGTTGCACACAGAGACCTGAGCTCTGGTACAGGATTGTAGTGCAGGACATGGGGACAGCAGACCGGGACCATGCACAGGCTTTTCAGAGTGCCTGGGAGACAGAGGCCGGCTGGAGGCTGAGAAGCCAGGCTCTCCTCCTGTGCAACTATCTTCAACATCTCACCCATCCTTTCTAAGTCCTCCATAAAAAAAGGGCCCTGGACTTACCCACAGGACAGATCTAGTACCTCCTGGTTCTTGCCCCATGTACCCAGAGACAGAGGCTGGCATGCTGGAGTGTTCGTGGCATGGGAGTGAGGCTAGCAGCAATAACTGCTTCTTCACAGCTATTTGGAGGTGTTTGCAATGAATAGTAGTACAGAAAATGCAGAGGCAACATCACAGAGCCCCTGCAGTCTCTCTCACACACACTCACACTTTTGCACATGAGTGTGCATACACTCATACATGTGCATACGTGTACATATGCCATGCATGTGGAAGTGCAATCCCATACCAGCATTCCAGGATCAGTTGCAAGGTCCCTCCCTATACCACAGATGTTTTCGATGGCATAGAGGCATGTATGAGAAGCTATCACCTGCACAAGGTCTATGCTTGGCCTGGAGACCTGCTTTGTGTGTTTTCTTAAACCACGTGCTCTTGCTGTGTGTGGTCTCCAGGGAGCCTCAGTCTCTTTGTCGGACAATGGGCACAGTCGGTGTTACTAGCCTCTCAGGTTGGCTGGTGTTCCTGAGTGGAGGAGAGGTAGCCTGTGCATGTGTATGAAGCGACAAGGCTGCTGCATCCTAAGACCTCATCTTTATTGGCAAAGTCTACCCTGACTTGCTCTTAGCTTGATTCCATTCCACGAGAGCCCCGCCCCTTGTGAACTAAGGTCATTTTAGCTGACACTTGTCTCCCAATCTTTCCCATGGAAGCACTAGCACATGTGGGGAGCCCTTCCTGGAGCCCAGCTGTTTTAAGGTCTTGCAGGCAGCAGAACGTGTATGATTTGCACTGGTGTGAAAGTGTTTCCCACTGTCTACCAGAGTGGGCTCCAAGAGCTGTGGTACTCTGGTGTGGCCTTTGAGTGTGTCCATCCCACTGTCCACCAGAGTGGGCTCCAAGAGCTGTGGTACTCTGGTGTGGCCTCTGAGTGTGTCCACAGGACTCAGCTCCACCGAAGATGGCTCAGTTTTCTGTCCCCTTTGAAGTCTCACTTCCTCCATATCTGTCATCTTGAGTTTTCCTGGACAGATAGAATATGACAACTGCAGTCAAGTCCTCTGTCCTCCTCCATAAGTGCCACTCTGACCCACAAGGCACTGGGCAGTAGTGGCTCTGGTTGGGACTGTACACCGGTGAGGGCAGTGCCATGCTGTGGTGCACTGGGTGGAGAGTCCGAGAGCAAGCAGGGTGTTTTCACACCCCATTCAGGGTGACTTCTTAGAAGACAGAGCCTTTTCCCAGTCACTCCCTTCAGAGGTACACAGTACAGGGTAAGGCTGGGAGAGCATGGAGCAGCCCAGCCCAGCCTGTATTTGCATGGATGGACATGTTTATCAGAAGTTGCCGAACACTGAGAGGAGATATGGCTCATGGGAAGCAAGCCGTGTTAAGCTGTGTGAAGCTCCCTTGCTCTCTTGCTTCATTTTACTTGAGAGTCCACAGGTACAGAAAAAAAAAAAAGATTAAATGGCTTGTCCAGTTCTCCAGAGATTGGGGCCCAGAAGCACCTTCACCTTCCAGGCAAGGACCCCACAGGATGAGGAGTGAAAGTTCCATATGCCCTGATTCCCTTGAGTGAGCTCCTGGGCTTCAGCAACCCAGTCCGGACACACCCATCTATGGCCCTTAAGGAAGACTCCATTGATGTGGCCACACTGGCGATTTTGTGTGCGTGTGAAATGCCACTCTGTGATGAGTTTGCTTCTCAGGCTCTGGGTACACAGAACAATAAGCACCATTCAGGGGATCTCCATCACATGTCCAGCGAGGCCTGCCACGGTTTCCTGAGCACTAGGTGCCTGTGCAGTCCAGCAGCCCAGATGCTGCCCTTGTTGGGGTTTTTCCATTCAGCTGTAGAATCAGAAAAACAGGTATCTGGGATTGCTGAAAGTGAAGTAGGCCCAGCACAGTATCCCTAAGACTTCAGTGAGTTGAGACCTCAACACAGAATAAGCAAGACTCAGGGACCTCAAGGTGGGGGTGCAAAACTGGTCCAGTTATGGCTGTGCCCTGGGAGTTATCAGGGGCACAGCAGCAGGGTCTCTAAGATGCATGGGTCCAGAGGTTGGGGGCAGGGCAGGCAGCTTGACTCCCCACCCAGAAGCAGCCATTATTAGCCCAGGACCCTAGGGACACCTCCTCAGTGTGCCAGAGCTGTGACTCTGGCCTCCTCTGTGGGTGGCCCTTTCTGGCAGAATGCCTTTGGAAAGAGGCATGGTTTCAGCTATAGCCGATGCCACCAACTGGACAGACCTGCTTCTCAAGTCTGCCTGCCCAGGAAGTCGGTGAGATTTGGGTTTCTTCAATTATCTAAGTTAGAATAAAATCCTCCCCAAATGGCCTGGGGTCCTGGCTGCCTGAGTTAAGCAAACAGCTGAGACCCTGGGTCTGGAGAAAGTCACAGAAAAGGAGGAACAGGGAACCACAGTGTGACAAAACCTATATCCCAGCTGTCACACTGCGCAGCTCCTGCTTCTGAGTCACACAACACCACCATTCAAGGACCCAAGGCTGTGCTCCCAGCCCTCCCAATGTGCAGACCCACAGACTCATCAGTCATGCAAGTCATGGGGTCGGTACTGATTCAAAAAAGGACTTAGGGACTCCCCATGCCTCAGGCTGCAGCATGGAGTGGCCATCTTTGATCGGCTCTAGAGAGTTCTCAACAGAGCAAACCAAGCCTTCACACCTTAGGGGTCTACACCGTCTGTGGCCCTGCCTAAGGAGCTACTGTAATTCCCGTTGATGTTGATGAGTGTTACTAGGATTCCCAGAGACACCACTGAGCTGAGACTCTGTCCTCCCTTGCTCCTCTGTGTTACTCTGTAAGCTGCCCCAGGAACAGTACTATTACCTACCTGGTTCTTATCAACTGGCCCTTTCTAACTGATTAGAGCAGCCTAAAGGGACCAGGTGACCATCTTAGCCTTTGGGGCAACAGACCCTTGGATGTCTTCCCTTGGGGCTTCTACCTCTAGAGTCTAAATTCTCTCAAATGAAACCCAAAGTATTGGAGACAGGAAAAAGCACTGAATAGGTAGGGAGCTTGAAGGACCACCTCTGGCTTCACCTGGTCTCTGGGCCACCTTCTGAACAGAGAGGTAGATGAGTACTGTGACCTGTGTACGATCTTGACCGAATCATGCAGCTGCGTCCAACCTTCCCTGTTTTTAGTAGGCATGTCTACTTACCCAGCTGTGCCAGGAATGGGGAGGCAGGAAGAATAGCAGGATGTGGAACAAGCCCTTTGATTAATGACAGTGACGTATGTGATCTCCGAGTGTGGTGTGCACAGCAGCAGGCGTGCTGGAGGGTCTGAAACCAGTCAATCTCAGCGAGACTTAAGAGTGGCCCCTTGTCTGCAATTGATGGCTACAGCTGAGCTTGGCTGCCACCTGCTGGCTAACTGTGCACATGACAACATGCAGTCAGGGCAGCCAAGAAAGGGAGGCTCTTCTCTTGAATGCTGTGTAATATCAAATAGGATAAGTGGTACTTTGTTTACAGGCAGGTGCTGCCACGGCTAGGAGGAGAGGCCACCTGGCTCCTGTGCTGTCAGGCACCTGCCCAGCCCTGGCACCCTCTCAAAAGCATTTAGAAAGGATTCATGCCCCAGATGGGTCCTTCACCGACCATGTCCCCCTTCCACCTCCCTGACACTTGACCTCATGGTTAACCACAGGCCAAGATCAATGGGAAAGGTTCCTTCAGGCCACAGTTCCTCCCAGGCAACGCAAGAAGCATCTGTACACATTCTCCTCTCAGTACCACAAGGATGAGAAGATGTCCCTTTCTACTGCCCTTGCCCCGAGGTGCCTCACGGCTCGGTGTCACTTTTCCTGCCACCCTGTCAGTCACATGTGATTTTTCTCCAACAGAAATCAGTGTAGTCAAAAGGAAGGACAAAGCAGCAAGGGCTGAGCTGCCTGCCTGTCTGTCCACCCCACACTCTGGCTTGGATCTCACCCACATCAGCACACCTGGTGACAAAGAGACACATACACAATCCACTAAGGCCTGAGGCCAGCAATAGACTCCCAGTTCCTGGGGAGGGGGAGCTCAGGGCTCATGGCTATCCAAGCAACTACAGACTTCAATCTATCTCCATAATAGCCCAGTAGCCTGCAACTAGCTGTGTGCAGAGGAAAAGAGACTATTGCCAAAGAAACATGTTTTCTGGAAACTTGAGTGCATGTGGTTCGCTTGTCGGGACCTGCATGGACCCGGAGGGTGTCACAGCTTGCCTTAGACACATTTTCTATGGTTGCTACATACACTGGTTTAGTAGATACAAGGCCTGGGCTGCCTGCTGGCCCTGCTGCACAGCTTTTGTGTGTGTTCAGTAAATAGCTCAGAGCAGCATACATGACCAGGTACACAACAAGTGTCACCAAATCCTGCAGTTTCTTCACCTGGGAGAGCGTACAACACACCCCCGCTTCTGCTTTGGAGGAGGCAATTTGATTCGCCTACCTCTGTATGTAACAGAAGCTCTGAGCAACAGTGGCTCCATTCGAGTTAGGAAGTGACTGCAGACGTTTGGAAACTCTGCTCTTTGTCCCCTTCCTTCTCAGTTACAAAGTGGTTACTTCAGCTCTAGCCATTCTGGCGTCGTTCCTGGCAAAAGAAAGGAAAAGACACATGGGAGGAGAAAGTTTGGCCAATTGTGTCAGTAAAGCAAGACAAGCACAGAAAGTTCTAGAAGGCTGTTTACATTTCACTAGCTAGAACTAAGCCACGCTGACTGTGAGGAACATGGGAGAATGGCACTGTTGTTTTTCTGTTTTGCTTCGGGACAGGCTCTCATACATTCCAGGTTGGCCTCGAGCTTGCAACGTAGCTGGGGCTGACTTTGACCTTCTGATCCTTTTTGTTATTTTGAGACAGGGTTTCTCTGTATAGTCCTGGCTGTCCTGGAACTCACTCTGTAGACCAGGCTGGCCTCGAACTTAGAAATCCGCCTCCCTCTGCCTCCCAAGTGCTGGGATTAAAGGTGTGCGCCACCACCACCTGGCTCTTCTGATCCTTTTGCCTCCAATCTCTGTGTAATAGGATTAAGGTGTTAGCCATGACTTTTTGCTGGGGGTTGAACCAAGGGCTAACATGCAAGGGCTTCATGCATGTCAGGTGAGTGTTCTACTGAGTGTGCTACATCCCTAGCCTAGACTAGCAGCTTCTGGGACATATTCCTCCCTCTGACAAATCCTGACGTCTACAAGTAAAAGCAGAGAGAGGACTGGTTGCCTTGTTGGTGCCCAGAGGTCCTGAGCAAGCTGACAATTACCAAGTGTCCAGTAAAGGGAGTGGGGAGTCAGCAGTTCCTGCTCCAGCCATGCTCTTGGTTGTCCCCTCTCCTCATGAGAGAAACCACTTCCTCTCTCTGTTTGCTACTTCTCAGACACTCAGGTAGGACAGGATTCTGGGTAATAAGTAGAAGCCAGGAGTCAAGAGGAGGCCAAAGGCTGGGACGGTGAGAACAGGCTGTGGAAAGTCCCTGGCCCTGTGAGGTTCACACCCTGAGTGGCAAGTCACACAGGGCGCCACCTCCTCCTGAGGTGCAGAGCAATGCCCACCCCCTCTCAGGCTTTTTGCAGCTGCTGACACTTATTTGGGGAACAGTGAGCTTCTGGGTCCGGGAGGTTGAGGAGATAAATGCAGGTACCAGACAGGCTCAGGGAGACATAGCAGATCCTAGGCTGAGGGGCTGTTAGTCTTTGATGCTTTCCTAAGACCAGGAGATAGTGAAACAGGCCAAGAGATAGGCTAAGACCAAGAGAGAGACTGAGAGAGATTTGGAAGAGAAGCAGGCTAGAAGCAGACTTGCTAGAGAGGGCAAATCCTGCCTGAAGAAGGGTGCTGAGCCTAGGGTTTGGAAAGGCCGCCAGAGAACCAGGACCCGGGCAGCACCATGTCAGGGTGTGGCGAGGGCTGCTACCCGAGACTGCAGGAGTGTCAGCATGGCTGTAAGAAGCACCTGGGGGACATCATCAGCTTCTTCTTCCGCTTCATCTCCGGGAACCTGGCTCGAGGTGAGGGCTGCCTTGCTGGGACAGGGATACCAGGTGCCAAAAGATGCCATTTTGGGGCTGGGGACTATGGCTCCTCCTTTTGGGATGGGACATGGATAAAGGGGCTTGGAAGCAGGATAAGTCTCTGTGCTTTATACATTCCCACAGAGACCCCTGGCCCTCAAAAGGCCAAGCCAAAGGCTCCCAGACTCATAAGCCTGGAAAGAGATGGGTGGCCAGGATCCTTATCTTCATAATGGACATGAGCCAGCCTAACTGCTCTAGAGAGCCCTCCCTGCCTGGCACTTGTGGGCTCCCCTATCCTCACTGCTCCCCAGCTCCCTTTCTCCCCAAGGACTCTTCCATCAAAGCCAGTATGGATCTATTATGCCATGCAGAGGAGAGAGAGGAAAGAAGGGGGCCAGTGTGTATTGAGACTGTATAAAGGAGATCTATCAATGACAGCCTTCTTCATGTCTTCAGAAGCCTGCTCACCAGGAAGACCAGACAAGAAGCCTAGATCCGGCCTGGAGGTGGGAGGAGGGAATCTTCACAGTAGGCTATTTCTATGTGCTTCTCTGCCTCTCATCCAAGCTTGGCAGGGCTGGCTGGCTGGCAGGGGCACTTCCTACCCAGAAGGAGAGGGAATCTTACAGATGGGGATCTGAGAACTGGGCTGTTAAAAGCATCAGACCTTGAAGCTCAGGACCCCCTGGGCTCTTTTTCCTATCCTCTTATTGGAGGAAAAGGACATAGGCTAAAGTAGTCACATGACTCCCCAAAGAGACTTATAATTAAATCCATAAAACAAAGAAGAGCCCTCATAGGCATGTGACACACAAAGCAGCCTTCTGCTTCAGGGAGCTGTCAATGGCCCAGAGGGGTGATATGCTAAGCAGTGAGCAAGCCAGACAAGGTGTCAACCTCACTCTTTGGGGTGGAGCCTAGTATAGGGCATCCACATGAGAGCCAGGCACACCTAAGAGCCACCAGGCTAGCAAATACCACGTTGGTGGTGGTGGTGGTGGTGGTGGTGTGCGCGCGCGCATGTTTGTGGCTTGGGCATAATGACCAGAGGGCAACTCTTTGGAGTCTGTTCCCTCAGTCCACCTCCACATGGATGATACACAGGAACAAAACTCAGGAAGTCAGACTCATTTGGCAAGTGCCTTTACTGGCGGAGACACCCCACCAACCCACAAAGAGCATTTATAAGAAGAGAAGCATGAAATTGCAATACATTTGCCCATTTCTAAATCTATGGGAAAATAACGGCTTAAACACCAGAGTGATGAGAACATGGCAAGAGGGGAGAGAACCTGGAAGATGGATCCTAGCTCTCTTTCGCCGGGTGCACAAGGACTCTGTAGAGCGTGCTCTCTGGCTCCAGAGTGGTGGCAGATATCCAGACCATATCCATGAGCAACCAGGGAAGCCACAGTCGTTGCCTTGACCTTGTGCCAGGCGTGGGTCAGACCCCTCACCCTGGTCCTACATCCCCAAGTTCCCCTCGGGTCACTGAAGGGCTTAGATGGGGAGGAAAGACCTCAGTCTTTTCCAAGATACTCTTCTAGACTGTAAGGAAGTCACAGAGCAAGGCTACCTCCCAAGTCCCTTAGTATGACCTACAGAGCCATAGCTTTGTGTTGTCCTTGGGACTTCTGCGGAAGCTCATGGGGAAAGATACAAAGAACCCAGAGAGTGAGAGATGAGCCTTGTGCATGGGTCCTCATCTCAGAGCCCCTCAAGACAAGGTAGACAGAGGCCAGGGAGGGCTTCAGCTAAGGCAGCAGAGAGCCTCTCTACACCTGTCACAGAGCCCATCTGACCTGAATTGTCCAGGTACCATTCTGATGCCCTAAAAATATCCTCCTACAGCTAGATGCAAGTGCATACCCAGGTTCCACTGAACTCCTAATTGAAGATGCTAGCCAAATGACAAAGCTGATTCCAATCAGAAGGAAACCCAGAGAGAGCTTGGAACACACAGGGCACAAGCAAGATGGCTTAGTTATACACAAATGATGGGAAACAGACCAGGGGGCACGAGCAACCCACAAGGGCATCTTCTCTACCAGAGAAAAGAGGAAGCCTCTTAGATATGTGCATCTGGGTACCAGTCATAACAACACCCAGTTCTCGCTGGCAAGTCAGGTGATTCTGAAGACAGGCTGCTGCCTTCATTTGCACAGTTTGTAAACAGAGTCCCATCTGCCAGGCTAGGCTCCAGCCTCTCACCACATCCATTTCTTCATCTGTAAGATGAAATGGATATAAAAATGAGATCGAGATGATCATGTCGAGTGTGTCGAGTGAAAGGAGCCACTCTGCTTTCTGCTTTTATCTTGTTGAGCAGGCTCCTGGATTGGCTCTGTTCTGTATGGTGCCAGACATTGAGCAAGTCCCTCAGTTTATTTATGCATCAAATGGACACAACCGCATGTTCTTTGGGACCCCACAGCAGCGGCTGGGCAAGCAATAATGGGACATGACTTTAACACTGAGCCGAGGTTTCTTCCGTGTGTCGATTAAGTTAGTGTCCTCGTTTGTGACCGAGGACAGAGAAGATGAGTTTTCAAAGTCAACCAACTGCGCTTTCTCCCCAATCTGTTTGACCAGGCACGAGGCCTGGGGGTGGGGGTGGGGTGGGGGTTGTGTGTGTTATAGCTTCTAGACTCCCACAGGGAAGGCTGACTTCTCACCTCTCACCCCTCACCTCTCACCTCCTACCTTTCACCTCTTACCTCTTGGTAGCCCTGTCCCTAGCTGCTGTTGTCTGAATTCTGGAAGGTCCCATGCTCCACCATTGTGTTGTGCACCTGACAAACCTTTCCCAGGTTTTTTCTAGTGAGGTGGACCCCATTAAAGCCTGCCACAAGCAGTGTAACCACATTTCTTCTGAGGTGAGTTTTCTGGGATGATAAGGCTGCAATGGTCCAGGTTCCTTTCTGCTCTAATCTCTGCCCATTCTGGCTCCTTCCTCTATAAGTCCAGATAAAGGGGAGAGGGGGAAGGGCACACTGGAGCATGGACTGATGGGGTGGGCTGGAGCACGGACTGATGGGGTGGGCTGGAGCACGGACTGATGGGGTGGGCTGGAGCACGGACTGATGGGGTGGGCTGGAGCACTGACTGATGGG
>NW_021604587.1:20538739-20544244 GCF_004785775.1 Grammomys surdaster
GGCTGGAGCACGGACTGATGGGGTGGGCTGGAGCACTGACTGATGGGGTAGGCTGGATCCTCTACAAAGGTCTGTTAAGTACTGGGTCTCAGCATCATCACCACCTTCCCAGACCCAGACTTCCCCCTGGCCTGTATAGTTTTAAGTGGCCCCGGTCTCTGCCTCCCAGGCTTGGAAGGTTTTGAAGATTCTTTGAGATGGTAGGAAATGGAGACAGGAGCAACTTTCGAATGTTCCATACTGGAAAAAGAACATGCTTGGGGCTGCTCTGAGGAAAGACAGAACCATTGTGGCAGAGGAGCTGGCTGCCCTTACTGTTCCTAGGCAGATGCTCATGGACAGCGGAGCCTGAGCACCTCTCAGGAAAGTGCCCCTAAACCTTTCCAACCTCCCTGTCCATCCCTCTCTCCCATCCTGGACCATCACATCCCAAGCTTCTCTCCAGCCTCTTCCCAGCCCCAATACCTGGCAAAGCAGCTTACTTAATAGGCATTTCTCCATCTGCCCACCAGAGGGCAGAAGAGGCTGGGGCAGCAGCCTTCTAGGACAATTTTAACCTTTTAGGACAGGTCTTACATGGGCTGTTAATTTCTTATGCACACATCCACTTCTCACCTTTGAGGATTAAAGGTACAGGATCTGGCACTTATGGGCTGCTAGCTCTCTCTCAGGATGCGTCTTGGTTTCTGATTCCCTGAGCCAAGCCAAGAACAGACCAAGCACCAATTCCAGTTGGCGGCCCACCCACCCCTGGCTGACCATAAAATCTCTACTCTAGTAGTTAGGACTCCGTGTTCTTAAGAATGGCAGTGGCTTCATCGTGTGCTACTCCAGAGGCTTCAAGGGTGTGGGTGGGGCTTCAGAAAGGATGTTGCCTGTGAAGCCTCCTTTTGCAGTACACCTCGTTCCCATGTGATTTAACTAGGCAGGCTCGGGTGACAGAGAGGGAATAGAGTTGAAAGGGTCTGGGTGTGGCCACAGGAAAATCTACATTTACAGTCTTTCTCTGGACACACAGACCACGGCTCCTGACCTTCATCCCATAGACTGAGGTGTCTCTGAGGTGAAATGAGGAACCGGGAGCAGAGAGTGTCCTTCAGTAGAGAACTAATTACACTCCCTTTCCAAAGGCTCTTGCTCTTTGGAGGTGATGTGGGAGACTGTGAGGAGTTGGGGTTTTATTTATTTATTTATGTACTCATTGACTTTTTTTTTTTTTTTTTGGAGACAGTATCTCTCTATTATGTATCTCTGGAAGTCTTGGAACTCACTATGTAGACCAGGCTATCCTCGAACTCACAAAGATACATCTGCCTCTGTCTCCTAAGTACTGGAATTGATGGGGTGCGCCACCACACCAATCTCAAAAAAAATAGTTTTAATGATTTCCCATTGCAAACAAAGGGGTCACTCTTATGGATTTTTCCAACATGGAAGGAAATGGTGAGGGGGTTTAAAGCCCAGAGACTATAGCTCAAAACCTTGCTTGGCCAACGCTGGTTCAAGAGGTCAAAGAGAGTTCTAGGATCTGGTTTAGTGACAGGCAGTAGGGTAAAATCGAGGGAGACTTCCTGGCCAGGTGCTGCAGAAGACAAATGGAGTTTCTGCAGAACACAAGGCGTTGTTAGGGTGGTGACAGTCACAGCCCTGCACTCCTGCAGTCAGCAAATGGCCCTCAGGCCTAAGCAGTGAGCAGAACCCTGGGCCTGGGGCAGGGATCAGCTGGATGGATGGAAGTTGTCAGCAGTAGACGCACTGGTTAGTTCACAGGGACAAAACCCCATGAACATGCCACACGGCCTCTATCTTTCAAGAAGGACATAGTGACAGAGTGAGTTTCCAGGAACCAGGGCACCAGCCAGCAGCAGCCTGGGTCGCTCTGAAAGCAGGAAAGGATCTCAGCCCAGGGTTGAGATAGGGATCCAAAAAGCCATTGTCTCCTGGCCTACACACAAGGATTGACCAACAGCATGGGGAGGTGCCTGGCTCCTAAACACCCCCTGCAGCTGGAGAGAGGGGGAGACCATGGTGAGAAGGAAGGGGGTAAGCTGAGTGCTTGAGTATCTGGGCCAGGCAGATACTGGTACCCACACTCATGCCATCAACAGCCAACATTACTACAACCTATCATAGGGAGAACTTTAACGGTTAAGAGAGGAAATGCTTGATCCATCAATTCACTTATCCATTTGTCCGTCCATCCACCTGTTTGTCTATCTTTCCTGCCTTGTGTCCACCTACCCATCTATCCACACATTCACCCATCCATGTATCCGTTCATCCACCAGTCCACCCACCCATACATTACATACTTGCCTAGAAACTCCACAAAAGTCTGGCATAGAGTAGACCTTGAGTGTGGTAGAGAAGGACAAAGGATCCAGGAAAGCCTATCCTTGGTTAGGCCTCACCAGACAGGTTGCTCTCTTGCCCCAGATATGTTTGGAAACTGACTGCGGTTGGGGAATTTGTTGTTGTACTAGACAGAGGCTCCCTATCTTTTGCCACCCCCTTGGCAGAGAAAGGCACAGGCAAGGACTGAGGTACAATTTATCCCTCCGCCCTTTGTGAGGATCTCAAGCTCCTACACATTCGCCTCTGCAAGCCCCGCTGGTGCTGGGGAAATGCCCAAACACAACAGCAGACTTCATTCGCCCTTCCCCCAACTCCTTTGTCTCAGACACAAACATGAGATGTCTGAGTTTGGGTATGTATGTATGGGAACACCAAGCACAGGGCTCTTCCTCCACTCAGCTCTCTCAGCCTTGGTGTCCCAGCTTGTGAAATCCAACAGGTTCAGGTAAAGGGCTCCATCTTAGCACTGCTGGGGAGTGGATGCACAGTGGGTGGCTGAGCTATTTCTAAGCACAGATCTCACAAGGAAACTGGTTGAGGTGAATGTGTGGGGAGGCTGGAAAGCTCTGTGTACAGACTTAGCACTATGTGTGTGTGTGTGTGTGTGTGTGTGTGTGTGTAGAATAGATTGTAACATACACAGTGACATGTTTAAGAGCGCTTGAACACAAATACACACTCACACAAGTCGCACTCACTATTTTCACAGGCTCAGTGATAAGTATGCCTGTGTGTTGCAGACCAGAGCCTGTTGTGGCAGCACTTTCAGCCCATAATGGAAGGATCCTTTGAGATCCTGCCTGACACAGGGGCAACCTGGCCTGTGTGGGCCCCTTAGTACCAGGAGTCAGGGGGTGCTGTGGAGCAGAACCTTGCAGCCATAGATGAAGGTCAGGATCCCTTTCTGCCCAATCTTTAGATGTACCCTCAGCCTTGTGGACTAGAGAAGGGTTCCCTCTGAAAAAGAAAAGGGGGGGCCAGGGGAGGATGGGGGAGTAGGGAATTGATGGTCCTGGGGTTAGCCCAAGGGCTTCTAGAAAGTGTTGGAGAGGTCTTTAACTGTACACAAGTGACCTAAAGCAAGTCGTTTCATCTCTCGGCCTGTTTCCTCATCTTAAGGAAGGAGAGTGGTGGTGGACCAAACTCCCTGGCTGCTGTGAGGATTACAGAAGGCATAGCAGTCAGTCAGGGTACTTGGCGTATGTCCTGGTTTTCTTTTCTGTTGCTGTGATAAAACATTCTAACCAACCTTCCCCTGAGGAAAGGGTTTATTCAGCTTGCATTTCCAGGTCACAGTCTATCACTGAGGGAAGCCAGGACAGGAACTCAAGCCAGAACTGTGGAGGAACGCTGTTTGCTAGTTAGATCACTGAATTGCTAGCTTTCTTACAGAGCCCAGGCTGGCCGGCCCAGGGATGGTGCTGTCCATGGTGGGCGGGGACTCCCACGTTGATCAGTCTCTCTGGGGGTGGGGGGGAGCTACAGGCAGCTCTGGTCAAAACGATTCTTCAGTTGCAGTTCCTTCTTAACAGGTGACTGAGCTGTGTTCAGTTGGCAATAAAAACTAACCAGGACTGGTCACAATAAGCATGTAGTGACCACCATGGTCCTGGGTCAAGGCTGAGTCTTAGAGCAGCACACACAAGCTGCCTCATAATTAAGGGGGCTCCTGGTGAGAGAACCCTCTACGGAGATGTAAGTAGATTCTGTTTTAATTAAGCCCAAGCCTTGGAATAAGACCAGGGTGCCAGATATCTGTCTCCACCTGTAGCCCTGCCAGCCCACAGGCAAGCATGGCTTGCACTGCTGCATGTCAGGGCTTACTAACAAGCACTGAGGTGGGTATCACAAGCTCCTTTTATAGGTGAGGACTGTGGATAAGGGGGATTAACAATGTCCATCCATTTATCCAGACAGCCACTCCTCCTACCCACTCCCCCCCCCCCATTTACCCATCCATCCATCTGTCCACCCATCCATCTGTCCAGTTGCAATCAGGCTGCTTCAGACAAACTGTGCGTGACCCTGCACTCCAGCACTTGTATCGTAAGGGTCCCTTACCACGGATCTCACACAGCGTTGTATAGCTTCTGAGGAGGGGAAGAGGGGAGGGGCCTGGAACTGTGCGTCTTTGATGGGGGGGGAGATACAGACCCCTGTGTAGAGTATGAGTGGCTCACACATTTTTACCGAGTAAATATTTACAGCCATTATGGCAATTGATCGCCTTCGATCCTGTGCGCAGCTGTGAGAGAGCCCTGCTTAGTCATGCTTTCTTAAAAACAGCTTCTTCCCTTGAGCGCTTTAATAATTCAGCTCCTAATTGTCTCCAAACGAACACAAACTTGAAAATGCCAACTCAGGGCCTCCATCCCCACCCTGGTCCCCTCTCTTCCTCCCTGCAGGGCTCTCACCTCTTCCCCCTGCAGACCTGGCCCTGGCTGTGGCCGTTTTAGGGAAGGGCCTGGGACGTGATGGGTTCTGGTGTCCCTGCACTGTGCTGAAGCCAGGAGGCAAGCCGAGTGTGGTTGAGCTCCAGGGCCAAAGCCAGAAGTGCCAGCAACAGGAAGTTCTAGCCGCTGCTCCCCAGGCAACTTTGAATGGCTGCGGGTAGCAAGAAGACATGGGGCACCTTAAGGTGACAAGAAAGCCCAATAGGCTCTGAGACAGGCCTCCAGCCAATGACCACACCTGCCACAACTGGAGGGCAAGTGGGGGAGACCAAATAAACACTGACATAGTGGTGGTACGTGTTGCCACTCTCCTGGTGGGTGATGCTCGCCAGAGCCTTCCAAGGCTTGTTCCCGTCTCCATGTAGGGTAAGGTCCTGGGAACAACATGGTGCCCTAGCTGTGGCTCTGTAGCAGGATAACTAGGGGTCATCTAGATCTCCATTCTGAGCTCTGTGTCCCTGTCAAGACAGGTCCAGCAGGGTAACATTAGTGGGTGCCATGGAAGATTCTTGATGCCTTCTGCAGAGCACCCAGGGGTGTGAAATCTACCTAGCCAAGGGGCTGGGCCTAGATAAGGCCAACACTGAGATCACATACTGCAGTGACCTATATATACACACACACGGGGAGGGGGGAGGGAGGGAGGAAGGGAGAGAGAGAGAGAGAGAGAGAGAGAGAGAGAGAGAGAGAGAGAGAG
>NW_021604587.1:20544254-20552991 GCF_004785775.1 Grammomys surdaster
GAGAGAGAGAGAGAGAGAGAGAGAGAGAGAGAGAGAGAGAGAGAGAGAGTCCTTGTGAAGCTATAGGGCTGTCCACCATGGCAGGAATTCCCACTGCCCAGGCTAAACACATGATGCCCCTTTCCCTAGACTTTTATTTCTTTAAGATTTATTTTATTCTATGTATGTGGGTGCTTTGCCTGCAGATACATCTGTGAACCAGTCTGTGTGAAGTGCTTGAAAAGGCCAGAAGAGGGGGTGAATCCCTCAGAACTGAAGTTACAGATAGTTGTGAGCCATCATGTGTGTGCTGGGAACAGAACTCAGGTTCTTCACGAGCTCAAGTGCTCTTAACTACTGAGCCATTTCTCCAGGCCCTCCCCTCCACAGTAGGCTTTTTGACAACAGCAGGCCGTGATCTGGGGTAAGAGGCTGTGCCATGCAGGCCCAGTGATGTCTGGTAGCCCAAGTTCCAGATCCAGACAGAGAGTCCACCGAGGAAGGGTGAAGTTGATATAAGAAGTCAGTGTGTGAGAGGGTTGGTTAGGCTCACTTGCTGCTGACTTCCCTCTGTGGTCCTACTAAGCACCCTTGCCTGAGCAAGCTCAACCACTGACTCTTAATACAGCTTCTCTAATGGGAAGGGGACATAGTCGAAGAACTCAGTTAGCCAGGGATAGTTGGAATTTCCTAAACCCCAGGTTGCCTGAGCAGGCCTAGGGTTGACAAGTGATCTTAGTGACCTTTGAGACCAGGATGGATGTGGCCCATGTGGCAGTCAGATTCTATTCTAATCGGAAAATTCTTAAATGTTTTCCTCTAGGTGCTCTATGGAGAGTTTATTACTTCTTTCCTTTTGAGTTGACTAACCTACTGAGGATTCCAGGTTTTTCCTGTGGTTCAGGGAAACAATGACTTATGGATCAGGTCCCAGACTCAACCAGTCGGTGTGGGTTTGGGATTCATGGTTCAGGGTCTGTCTCTTACCCCATTGAGCTCTGAATTCTTCTGTGATCTTCCGTGAAGACCTCATTTGGTATATTAGTTTTACAGATGGACAAACTGCACAACAGAGCTCTGTGGAGTCATATCTGTTCTGCTCAAGCCACACACACACACACACACACACACACAGTCACACACAGACACACATACAGACATACATGCAGACACACAGAGAGAGAGAGACAGACAGACAGACAGACAGACAGACAGACACAGATACACAGTCACACACAGACACACACATAGTCACACACAGACAGACACACATGCAGAGAGACACAGAGACATACACAGAGACACACAGACAGACACACACACACACACATATAACTCAGCTCACTGAGTGTATATTACACATGCACCCAGAGAAGGAGAGTGACAGGCACTGGCTCCAGGTCCTTGGCATGGACTGGGTAAGGGAGTTGGAGTTGGGTGGAGGAAGTGCTGGGAGTAGTGCCCAGCTCCTAGGATAAATGGAGTAAACAACTAGCTAGGGTGAAGAAGTTGTGCCCCGCCCCCAACCTGTGGCCAGAATGGGGAAGAAGATTCACATAGTGAACCCATAATAGGCTTACACTGAACGGTAACCAGAAAACCCAGCACTAAAGCGTTCATAGACAGCTGCAGCCTTCTAATGCGGGCATGTGACAACAGAAAATAGAAGCAACACAGAGTCAGAAGGTAAGCCTGTGGCTGAGAGACCTGCCTCTATCTCTGTAGGTCCCAGAAGGTAAGCCATTGGCATGCAGCACACACCACCCATCCACCCTGCCCCCACACCCTCTGTCATGTCAGAGCCATTGGGCATTTTTATAACAGGACTCATACATGTATCCAGGAGCCATCAACACCCAAGGAAAACAATATCAAAAGTCTTTAAAGCCACACCCATATGCCTAGCATTTGGGAGGCTAAAGCAGGAATATTGTCATGAAATCAAGGCTAGCCTGGGCTACATAGTAGGTGTCAAGTAAGTCTGGGCTGGAGACCCTGTCTTAAAACAACATCAGTACAACTTAAGCTTATCCAGATAAAGACTTGGCACACATAGAGATAGTCACTGAGAAAAAAGAATGTAGAATAAATACAAGAATATAGAGTGAAATAAATTCATGTCCCTAGAAACCTTGGAGCACATTATATACATTACAAAAAAAGTCTGCAATATTGGAAGTAACAGTCTAGTTGTTGAAATATAGAAAGTTTCATAAAGGAGCTAAATTATCACCATGCTAGGTGGATTAGTGAACTTGACTATCCAATTCTGCACTAAAGGGTAAAGCCAAAAATATGGGGGAAAAGACCTAAGATCCTGGTATGGTAGCCTGCATCTCTAATCCCAACACTTAGGAGGCTGAGATAGAAAAACCAGCAACCAGATCAGGGTCAGCACGAGCTACCCAGCAGGCTCAAAGTCAACCTGTGCTATTTAGTCAGAGCCTGTCTCGAGGGAGCAACAGCAAAAGATACTCATAAAGAATCCAAAGGTTGGGGCTGGAGAAGTGGCTCAGGGCTAAAGAGCACTGGCTGCTCAGTCCATGGACCTGGGTCTGGCTCCCAGCACCCACACGGCAGCTCACAGCTGTCTGTACATTTAGCTCCAGAGTATCCGCTGCCCTTCTCTGGCTTCCAGTCACCAGGCACACACGTGGCACACATGCACACATTCAAGCAAGCACTCATAAAGTAAAAATAAATCTTTAAAATGAAATAAACAGAATTCTAAAGTCATGGAGGAAAGACAAACAGTTTAGCCTTTGTCTAAACAAAGAGGAAACAACTGAGGGAATTCAGAAAAAAAAAAACAGGACAGCATTTTATTGAACTGTCTGAAAAATTTAGTTAGAAAGGTGTGTGTGTGTGTGTGTGTGTGTGTGTGTACAGTTCACATATGTACTTGTGTGTGCAGGTGGGCAAGTACATGTGTGCACAGAAGCATATGAAGGTCAGTGACATCTTTCTCGATTATTTTCCAAAGAAGGTAGACTTTACAGTTGAGGCCACAGACAGACAAACAGACAGAAATGGAAATTTCTCCAGCTCTGACATAGGCTATGGCTGAAGGATGCCAGGTTCTGGAACAACCTAGAACCTGGTTATTTCCTTGGGTGTTTCCTGAGGCATGTGGCATGGCCCCTAAAAATACACATTGGTGGAACAATGTTTCACATTTTAGCGCAGAATGGTCTCAAACTGGAGGCCATCGTCACCTCAGCCTTATGGGATTTCCTGGCTACAGACATTGTAAATGTCCCAGTGAAGTGAGTCGGTGGGAGGGTTTGGTCAAGAAGTGGAGAGACTTTGGCTCTTTCTGGTCTCTACTGTGCTGCTGTGTGACCTGATAGCCCAGACTAGAGCTCACTTGTTCCATCTGGCCTATGAAAGCCAAGTGGCAGTGACATCAAATGCTACATCTCTGGTCACACCCATTGGAGTGACTGTTAAAAAGAAAAAAGAAATACCTAGACCATATGAATGGTCCATGGCCCTGGGGTAAAGGCAATTGGACCTCTGTATGAGACTCCTGGCTTTTGTCTTCCTCTTCCTTTGTGATCTACAGTAGAGACCTCCAGTCCCCAGCATGCTCTTGTTCCCACTGTGTCCCTGTCCTATGCACCTGGCATCCCTTTTATGCCAACCCTGACCCTCAGCCCGAGCATGAAATCTCCCAGATCCCTCCATGAACCTCCTCTAGCCCTCTGTTTGTTATGGCAGCTTCTTCCACCTTCTCTGTCACAAGCAAACCATTTCCAGTTATGATGGGTTAACGGTCAGTCTCCTCTGGAGTGGAATCATTCCTCTGCAACCAGGGCTGGATCTGCAACCTTTAGTGCTGTATCTGGTACACACAGGGAGAAAGTCCAGAAAATATCTGTTAAAGGGATACATGTGTGTGTGCTAAAGTAAGATCCTGAAATCTTATGTCTTTCTAGATGGAGAGAAGAATGTAAAACCACCTCCCTTCTAGAATTGATGAAGTATTTCCTCTCTACTTCCCTAATGGCCTGTGAGTCCCATTGGCAGCTCCCCTACCCTCTGAGGAAAGGTGGGAACAGGGATGCTGAGTATTTTCAGGGCACCTCTCTGAGCATGATCATCCAAGCCTGATGCTTCTGGAGACAGCTTAGGGAAAGTCCTAGAATGGCTGTGAGCAAGGCCATGGCTGGTACCTGATATTTTGTATATGAGTTTCAAAGACTACTTCTGGGACATAGGAACAGTAGGCAATCAAAAACTAGAGCTTTCACCTCTACCACTACTGTCTAACTCCCGTACTGCCTTGGGCTCAGAGAGGATGGGACACTGAGGCTCCTCAGCTGATTGAGGGTTAGGGATGAGGATTATACCTAAGGATTGCTCACCCCCGAATGTGCTCTCTGACAGATTCTCCTTGTGTGAGAGCCTGAGGTTTTGTTTGCTGCCTCCAGTTGATGCAGGACATCTGTACTAAGCATACCTCACTGAGCTGTCAGAGGACACCTCGGGGGTGGAGATGCTGGCAGCAAGCATCCCGGATGGAAATTCCCCAAGACACCCCTGGGCCCTCAGCTTCAGTTCCAACAACCAAATGCTTATCTCCTGGACATCTTCACAGATCAGCACAAGGCTGGGACTTGAGAGCACTTTGTGTCAGTGTCATCATTGTGAGGATTGATGGCAATGTGGGACTAGGATGAATGCCAGAGGCAACAAGCTAACTCGGAGCCAGCCAGTGAAGCTTCCTGGGCATCTTTTGTGCTCAGGGTTCTGGCCTGGATTCATGAGGGTTAGAATAACCCTGTGCTGGTTAACACCAGGCAACACTCTACAGAACTCTGGGAGGGCAGGGATGCATTCAGAAAGGATTAAGAAGTGCTTCCCCAATACTGAAGAGGAGGAGCAGCTCAGCCTAGGTCACCCCCGCTCTGATCTCCCATCTGATCATTACCACGTCCTACAGGCAGCAGAGAGATAGGAAAGCCAACTTCACTAAAAAAACAGAGATTTACCCAAAGAAATTCACAGACCAACATGGTGAGCATTATACAAACTTGGGTTCAAAGTGAAGTTGGTGAGGAAGCAAGGGTGGTTGGTCTGACCCTGTAGTTTGGAGCTGTTTAGTTGCCCTACATGAGATGTTCTTCATGTGAAAGAGAATGGATGAGCACTCCACCACAGGGACCAGGGGACAAGCTGACTTCATGTCCCTCTTCCTACTGCCTGTTCAGGAATGTTTGGCCCTCATGAGGATAGATAGAGGCTGGCTATGTCTTGCTGGGGATGGAGACAGGTACAGCAATCCTCTGTCCAAGGTACAGTAAACAGGACACTGATTGCTTTTGTTTCTTCTCTGTTGCTATGATAAACAACACTCTGACTATATTCAACTCTGGAGGAAAGGGTCTTTACTTCATCTTACACTTCCAGGTCACAAGTCATCATTGAGGGAGATCAGGGCAGGAATTTGAAGCAGAAACCATGGAACAATGCTTGTAGCTGGCTTTGCTCACTAGCTTGTTCTTATGAATCTTTTCTTTCTTTTTTTGTTTGTTTTGTTTTGTTTTGTTTCTTGTCTTTGATTTTTTTTTCCTGACTGTCCTGGAACTCACTCTGTAGATCAGGCTGACCTTGAACTCACAGAGGTCTTCCTGCCTCTGCCTCCTGAGTTCTGGGATTAAAAATGGGCATCACTACCTCTCAGATGTATCTTACTTTTACAGCTCAGGACCATCTGCCTAGAGAATGCCACCACCCACAGAGGGTTGGGTTCTCCTGCATCAACTAACCATCAAGTAAACCCCTCAACTGGATTACCTTCCCAGGTGATACTAGGTTGTGTCAAGTTAGTACTTAATAGAGAATGTTAACTAGGACACAGGACTATGAGAGGACTTTCCTTTAAATGGCAGCAGTGGCACCAGAACCACATTGATATTTGAGGATATGCCTATGCTAAGTCACTCAGACTTCTCAGGCCTTCCAAATCCTTCTTAGCCAGAAGAATCATAGGAACCAGCATCACTTAAGAAACACTCATCTCTTATTTCCTGAGGCAAAATAAAAATAAAATACAATTCTAAAAATGAAGATGGCTTTAGAAAAGAGTTTCCTCTTGAATTAAGAGGATTTCCCCCACTTAATATACAGACCAATTGCTAGCTTGTCCCTGGGGACATGCAACACTATCTTGCTGCCAGGCAGGTTCTTCATATGACAAGGAGTGTACATTGTTGACAAAGGAAGATGACAAGCCTGTGTCTCTTGTCCCCATGAGTGTTCCTATTTCTATCTCAATCCTCACTTCACTATTTCTTTCTTCCTAATCTTGAGGAAATGCTGAAGGATGAAGACCTGACTTCCAGTTGCTTCACAGAGATTAGAGACTGTTAGCCCTGTCTGTCCCTGAAATAGAAATCCTTGGACAGGGCAGTGGGGCACCTTTAATCCCAGCACTTGGGAGGCAGAGGCAGGCAGGTGTCTGAGTTCTAGGCTAGCCTGACCTACAAAGCAAGTTCCAAGACATTGAGGGGGTGGAGTGGGGAAGTGAGGGAGGCACTACAAAGAAAGACCCTGTCTTGAAAACAAAAAGTTGGATGTTGATGGAACATGCCTTTAATCCCAGACAAGGATACAGAAAGGAACCCTGTCTTCACTCCTTCCCCTCCCCCCCAAAAAAAAACAGAAAAAAGAAAAGCCTTGGACACACTATGGAACCAGGACAGACTAATGTTCTGCCTCCTCCTCCTCCTTCTCATCTGTTTTGATAAAGCATCTCTCATAGCTGAGACCTTAAACTCCGGATCCTTCTGTCTGCCTCTCCTGAGCAGTAGGACTGCAGGCACGTACCACCGTGTGTGACACTGTCCTTATCTGGAAGACACTCTAAGTTGGCCAATCATTTTTCCTTCCTTGAGCATTTTCAAAACTGTTAGTCTATTGCACTCTGGTTTCTTCTTATTTGCTGTTCCTAATTGTGATTTTTCTTCTTCTTTCTCCGATTGGGGTTTGTTTAGTTAATTCAATCTGTTTGATATCTTTCAACCATTTCTGAAAATTTTCTTCAAATTCTGTTAGTATTTTTTCTAGCTTTTGTTTTGTTTTTGTACTTTTTCTCCTGGAACTCCAACTATACATTTATTAGGCTTTACTTTTCTTTAAATCTCATATTCATTTCTACTTTTCTTCATTCATTTTAGTCCACTTACAATTAATGTAACCCCTAAGATGGCTGGACTTATAGCTGACATTTTTCTGTCTCATGCCTTTTGTGCTCTTCTCTTCCTCTTTTACTGCCACATCTTGTGTTTATACTCTCTTATTTCCTGGCTTTTTAAAAAATAATTCATGGTTGAGTAGTGATCTAAACACGTGTCCAGCTATGATGTCATCTCCTGCTCCAAGTGATGTTTTCTGTTTTATTTTTCAGGGTTTTGAATCTCAGCATTTTGAACAATATACTCAGAGATAGTGAAAATATGCAAGCCAGATTTCTATTACTATAACAAAACACTTATGGTGACTCAGTGAGGGAAAAAGTTTATTTGGCTCATGGTTTTGTAGATTTGATCCATGGTCTCTAGGCCCTGTCATTTTGGGTTTGTTGTGGCACTGTATGTCATGGCCAGAGCCTATCGCAGAAGAAGCCTCAGGAGAGCTGAGGAGCAAAAGGAAGAGTGTGTGTCAGGATCCAAGTATGGACATCCCCCAGTGACCTAATTTCCTTCTACCGGGCCCTACTTTCTAAAGATTCTACTACTTGGTGTGTGTGTGGGTGGGGTGTTAGAAGGAACTAGGGATTAAGCACCTAGAGTCTCCCACACATGCTAGGCAAATGCTCTACCATTGACCTATACCCCCAGCTCCCCAGCTCTCGGCCACTTATCAGTACCATGAGCTAAGGAGCCAGCCTTTGCCACATGAGCCTCTAGGGAACACTCACACAATAGCAGAGATAGAGACAGACCAGAGTTTGTCTTTCAGAGCTCCAATTTGATCTGGTTAAAACCATACTAGTCTGCTATTTTGAAGCCTTTTTCTGCTTAGCTCCAACATCCTGGTCATCTGTGGGTTCTGAGTCAACGTCATGATCAGCTACTTTCATTCTCCCTGCTAGAGATCTGTTACATGCTGGATGTCATGATTTGTTAAGAGGCCTGGTATTGAGTTATACCCCATAAAGATTGAGGACGGTTTTTTGGGGAATGGGGTTCTGGCGAGACAGTTTGCTGGGTATAGTGCTTTCGTGGAAGCATCCCCAGCATTCACATGAGAGCTGACGATTACCCCATCGCTGTGGAGACAGACAGGTGGATCCCAGAGGCTTTGTCAATTCCAAGTTTAGTGAGACGTCCTGTTTCAAAACAAAACAAAACAAAACAAAACTGTGGAAAGCATTAGATGAAGACACATCTGGCTTTTATAGATTCACTTCACACATGTTGCACACAGGCATGCATGCACATGTATACATGCACACATTGAATTTTGGGCTGGGAGTGTAACTCAATTGTAAAAATATATGCATAATATGTATAAAGCCCTCGATTCAATCACATAAACGAGGCATGCTAGCACATGCCTATCATCCCAGCATCTGCGAGATAGAGGCAGGAAGATCAGGAGTTCAAGGCCAACCTGAGCTCCATGAGATCTTGTCTCAATTAAAAAAAAAATAAAGGAAAAAAAAGAAAAGAAGGAAGGAAGGAATAAAAGGAAAGAAGGAAGAAAGAGAGAGAGAGAGAGAGAGAGAGAGAGAGAGAGAGAGAGAGAGAGA
>NW_021604587.1:20553001-20578768 GCF_004785775.1 Grammomys surdaster
AGAGAGAGAGAGAGAGAGAGAGAGAGAGAGAGAGAGAGAGAGAGAGAGAATGTTGAGTTTTGTTTTTAGAGTTGTCAGAT
This sequence comes from Grammomys surdaster, assembly GCF_004785775.1. Classification (NCBI taxonomy): domain Eukaryota; kingdom Metazoa; phylum Chordata; class Mammalia; order Rodentia; family Muridae; genus Grammomys; species Grammomys surdaster. Next base: position 20,553,082 of record NW_021604587.1, read on the forward strand.
GCTGGGTCTTTCGGGCTTTGAGGTTTCAAATGCTGAAGCCAGGCCCAGGCTAGCTGCCTGCTGATCCAGCTGTGGGAGTCTTAGCCACCTCTCTAGTGCCACGCCTGCCTGCGTGCCATCATTCTTCCTGTATAACAATAGTGAACTAAACCTCTGAGCTGTAAGCTAGCCCCGTTAAGTGTCCCTTAAGACTTGCCATGGTCATGGTGTCTCTTCACCGCCTTAGACACCCTAACAAAGACAGGCATAACTTTGTCCAATGAAGCCCCACCTCCTAAATGTTCCGTTGCCTCCCGATAGCACCACAGACGAGCAGTCATGGTTTAGCATGTGAGCTGTTCAGGAGACATTTACCACCTATCCCATAACTCTGTGGCTCCATCCTTCCCTGGATCCCAACCTCTCAAACCGCCCCTGCTCTATGATCTAGTTCCTTCATCTCTGTGAACACCCGCATGAGGCGGTTTTGAGCGCCATCGTTTAGGGCAGTATACTGACTGAAATGATGAGATAAATGTTCTTTCATGTGCTCCCTTCTCAGGAGGCTCACTCCCCTGTGCCTACCGCTGTTCCCGGATCTTAAAGAGCTGCTGTGTGGAGTGTGTGTGGGCCTGAAGGGTATCTTCAGTCCTGAGCTAAGTCTGTTGCCAGTCCTGCCATTGCTTAGGTTCTCCTTCCCCATGTTCAAGAGGATTGAGGTACCAAGGAATGGTGAAAAAATGTAGATTTAGGACTGGCAACACGTCTCAGTCAGTAAAGGTGCTTGCTGCCAAGACTTTAATGACTTGAGTTCAGTCCCTGGGACCCACATGGTGGAAGGAGAGGACCAAATCCTGACAATTGTCCTCTATCCTCCACATATATGCTATGGCATGTGTGCATGCAAACACCACACACACACACAGACACATAGACACACACACAGACACACACACACACACACTATATTGGCTTTTCTACCTAAATACTCAAATGAGCATCTCTGGTGTGTTGGGGCCCTGCCCTGTGCAACTGTCCATTGAGATCCTTTCTTCCTTGTGGCTCTGTCTTCCCCTCCCCTGGACCTCATCCTGTTGGAGCTGCATGTGTGAGGCCCTTCGTCAACATGTATATGTTCCAGCCAGTGAGAAATCTAAGAGAACAGGAGGGAGGCTCACCTACTGTGCTGTGCTGCTTCACCTTCATTGTCAACAGGGCTGGATTGGGAATTCCCTGGGAGACACACCTGTGAATCCGCCTGTGTTTCCAGAGACTGAGGGAAGACCCACCCTGAGTGTGAGCACATCTTAAGCCTTGACTAAATAAAAAAGAGGGAGGAGGAAGCTAAGCATCAACACTAATCTCTCTGAGCCCTAGACCTCCAGTTCTGTATTCTCACTGGCCCCCTTTTTGAGAGTCTGGCCTTCATAACTAGTAAGTAATGTATTAATTAGGATTCTCTTGGTTACAGGTAACTGCAACCTAACTCAAGTTCTTGGCTTAAGCAATAACTGGTGGGATTACTAACTCATAACTGAAAGGTAGAATTTGACAGTGCTATCAGGTACAGCTGAATCCAGGTACACAGCAACTACTGTTGCTTTCCTCTTTCCTCTTATCTCCCTAGGGGACAACATTCTCAGGCTTCTTGTTGCCAACTCAGGGTGCCCACTGACTGCATAAGTCTCCTGTAGGGCTCTTGTGGTCCTGGTCCCATCTGGTATCTAACCTGAGCTGCCCACTGGAGTGGTAGAAGGCAGAGCAGAGGTGAACAGAGGAGTTGGGGCCACAGGCCAGTTCTAGTCAGATCTCCAAAACCACCATCCTGGCTTCAGGAGCAAAGAGTGTGAAAAAGGCAAAGCAATCCTGGTGCAGTTACCAAGTCTAGATGGAGATGACAAGCAGGCATAGCCACCGTCAGAGTTAACATAAAAAGGACAGAATCCCATGGCCATCTTGAGATGGTGGCTTTGGTGGCTGAGTAGAGCAGTAGGAGTTGGAGGAGATAGGTATCTCTGTTGGGAGTCCAGGAGGGAGGGAAGGGGTGTGGCTGAGGGGGGGGATGGAGGCATGGTGCCAGAGCACAGAGGGGGATGGGAAGAGGGTGGCATAGGGGAGAAGACTGGGGGTGGCACAGGCTGGAGGGGATGGAGAGGTCAGCTGTGGCTGTGACATACCCAGGACACCATGTGTGAGGGACCTTTTTTGCTTGTGGAATTCCACTCCTGGGTAGCTTAGTGTCTATGAAGCATAAGAACAATTCATTCAACAATGCCTGCCTGTTCTACCCAGTAGAATGAACTAGAACTAAAGGAACCCTGTTGCCCGGAGAGCTGGGACCAGTACAGCTTGCTGAGCTGGTCCCAGGGAATGGGTCCTCAGATGGAACTGGTCCAGACCCATAAGAGTCAGAACCTTTGGAGTCTGGGCTAGCTTGGTGTCTAGAGTAGGAAATAGTGTGTCATGTCTGTCAAACTCTCAGGTCCCCAGCCTTGAAAAACTAACAACAGAGCTGCGTGAGGAATAAGAGACAGAGGGACATAGGAGGTGGAGAGTGGCCAGAAACGAAGCAGAGGGAGTGCAGGGAAGGCCACCAAGCATGGCTGGTGTCATCTTCGTAGGCTTCCTGGAGACAGCACCAGGCAGCAGCTTCAATATTCCAGGCCAAAACGACACTATGACCTCAAGTGCAACCCCTGCGGACTCCAACCTGCCTCGTCTGGTAACTCCCTAAACCAGACCAGGCTTTCAAACCTTCCTGAGTACCCCACACATCCGAGGCCTTCAAAGGAGCTCTGTCCCTCAACTTCTTTAGAAAGCATGGGCTGCTCCTCTGTGACTCCTTCATCTTCTCCTACAGAGATTTCACTTCGCCCCCCGACCCCCGCCGCCCCACCACCATACCCTCCCGGTACCTTAGCCCTCTCATCCCTTCCCCAAAGGTTATGCAAGTGATGCCACTTCCAGGGATGTGACTGCATGGGCGGGAACAAGAGAGGGCTGACTGCTAGCCAAAGCAAACAGCCCCCTGGGGGCGTGGCCGTCAGGAGGCGTGGCCTGACTTTTCCTTGCTTAGAGAAGCCGCTTGAGCGCTTAGTCTGGGGAAGGATATGAGAGAACCGTCGCCTAGCGTCAGTGGACCTCGGTCAGAACCAAGGCTGACAGGGTCCAACTCGGAGAGACCTGGGGACTCCACTTCCATCCATTAGGGCTGCAGCCCAGGCTGTTCATATCACAGGGCTACTGCGCTCTCGGGCCTCGGATCCACTTAGGCGTCGTTAATATTTTACACTGCACAACCAGGGGATCGATGACTTGCTTATAGCTCAGTGCTTATGAGCAGCCACTGACGCTTACACTGGCATCTGAAGATGCTCAGGAACACAAGGGAAACTGAGGCAGGGAGGCAGCGGTGGGTGCCAGCATCAGGAGGCTCAGAGGGCTCAGTCGGCTTCCCACTTATGCTGGATTTTCTGCCTCACCTAATACGGCTGTCTTCCTGCACAGCTGGGTTGAGTGTAAATCATTGGGCGGGAGAAACGCAGCCCACTCAGGGGCCACCCGTGGTCTCACTGGATCTTTTGAGCCCCTAGAGAGGCTAGTCACCGTCCCCACTTTATCGATGGGGAAACTGAGACTTACAGAGGCTATGACTCTAGGAAAGTCTATCAAGACTTTGACGCCATATGGAAACTAACAGAGACATGGGCTGGGTATTTCTTGGTTCTTAAGTGTGTAATTTATAGGGCGCAGGAGACCCTTGACCTTCTGGCCTTTTAAACGTTTTAGCGAGTTGAGTTCTCCAGCAGAGCTGTCTGGTGATTTCGGCCTCTCTGCCTAGCTTTCTGGCCTTAATCAATGGAGACTACAGCCCAATTAACCTGAACTAAAAGCCGTTCACTTACAGCTCCTTAAAATTCTTCCCCAAACTCCGGCTTTTAATTAAGCAGGTTAAGTTAGTGAGGCTGTGTGGCTCCCATCGGTGAAGCGCGGTTCCAGAATCTAACCCGCTGGCGTTGCACCTGTGCTCCCCTTAAGTAATTCCCTCCTGGGCCTCAGTTTCCAGGTCTATAAAACGGAAGATGAGGAATGCCCACTGTAGGAATTCTTTAAATATATCCAACAGCATGACCTAGATATGTGAGCTCCGGGCCAGGTAGAGTGGGCACAGGGGCTCTGCTAGGGTTTCCATCCCCACCCGAGGATTAAACACTGTGCGCCTAGGACTAAACACTGTGTTGATGCTCTTTGAATAAATGGGCGAGTTCTGGTCTACAGAGTGAGTTCCAGGACAGCCAGGGCCATACAGAGAAACCCTGTCTCGAAAAAACAAAACAAAAAACAAATAAATGGGCGAGTAGTTTGTAAGATCCTAGACGCAAGCTGAGATTGTTTGGGCTGCGGGTGGGAACAATGCCCTTAGGCGTGAAGCGGCTCTCAATTTCTCCTGCTAAAACAGCAAGAAGGGGTTGGGATTGTCGGCGGCAGCACTTCCCACCTAGTCCCTCTGGGTTGGTGGTGACTCCCGAGGCGCGCTGTGCCCGCTGGGGGGCAGCAGAGAGTCAGCTCTGCGCCCAGCACGCGAAGGCGCTTCGCAGCCTGGAGCATCTCGACTCCGCCCTGCCACTCCCCGCCTTCCCCTCCCTCTTCCTTCTTTTCCACGGCTTCCTTGGCCCTACCCAGTGCCCTAAAGGGAAGAAATACACCCACAGACTAATTAGCACAGCTCTCAGCAGCAGCTTAGATCTTCCCGACGTCCAGAAAGGCAAATCGGCTCTCTATGGAAAAAGCTGAAAGTCCGAGACTCGACCAAAGTCATACAGCAGTCAGAACCTGAACTCAGCTCAGGAGGCTCCAGTGCCAAAGCCAGAGCTTCCTCCTAAAGCCTCGGGAGCGCAAGCAGGTTTCCAGAACTGGCGAACTCTGGATATCAACTTCTCTATCTTCAAAGAGGGGTAGATCCGGATCAAGTTGAATCTCAGGTTGTGGGCTAAGTTGCAGGAAACATCCCGGAGACTCAGGGCTTCCCGGATCCTCCGCACCCCTCCCACTGACTTGCAGAGAGTGTGGCCACTGCGCCCCTCCTCCTGAGCACCCGGCTCCCTCCAGCGGGTGGGGAAACCGCAGACCGCGCGGCCTCCCCGAGGCTGGCGGGGGAGCGGTGGCGACGCGCCAAGTTCAGTCTGGAGCTGGACCGTATAGGGCGGGGCCTTGTCCCTCCCTCCTCTTCCTGGCCTGGCAAGGAGGGGCCGCAAGGGACGAGTCCCAGAGTGGTCGCTGCGCCTAGGCCAATGAGCGCGCGGGGAGCCGCGATGGAGCCTGGGGCGGCCAGAAGCGCCCGAGACCCCCGCCTGTGTGGCCCCGAGCCCTCGGGGCAGGACAGGGGGCGGCAAAGTCGTGATGCCCCGTGCGGGGAATGGGGGCACTGCTGGCTCACACTGATCCCCACGCTGCAACCGCCGCCGCGCCTCGAAGTTTGGTGGCTAATTTGGAAAGTTGAGCCCGGGCTCCAGCATCACGACCGGTTCTGCTCACTGCCACCTTCTCTTCCACGGGGTCCTGGCCCCAACAACACCCGTAGCCCCGCCTGCCCGGGGCATGTGAGCCGCCGCCCCTGAGCCCGGGCAGGAGGCTCCGGCCCCGGCGCCTCCAGGCAGCGCACGGCGGAGGGGTGCGCCCCGGTCCCAGCCGCGCTCGCCATGGGCATTCAGGGTATGGAGCTGTGCGCCATGGCCGTGGTGGTGCTGCTGTTCATTGCCGTCCTCAAGCAGTTCGGCATCTTGGAACCCATGTCCATGGAAGGTAACATGTGGCCGCCCGCCCCTCTGTGGCTCTTCCCGGGGAGGCCAGGGGTCGGTAGAAGGATAGTTGCCTCGGCTCAGACGCCGCCCCTTCCTGGCTGGGGAGGGCAGGGTTTTGGACTTAGAGGGCAGAGAGAGCTCGGACTGAACCGACCAAACCACCGGACTGCAGCGTTGGCGTAGATGGGAGGGATGCGCAGGGTGACATCTTGAGCGAGCATTCCTAGCTGACCTAGGCTTTGCGAGTCCGAGCTGCCTCTGGCTTGGGCCGCCTGGGAGAGGCAGGTGGCCCAGGGTGAGGTGCCAGGAAAGACCCAGGACCCAAGGTACCAGAAATTGGCAAGTGATTTGAGACCTTTGCCAGTGCTGAGACTGTCCCTTTCGCCCTCCATTTGGTGTCCAGTTCCCTGTCTCCATGCAGAACTCCTGTCCCTAAGATCAGTAACCAAATCCGCAGCCACATTTCTGTCCTAATAAAATATTAACAGAGAAAACAGACTACTCTTAAATCAGTCCTGACCATCTCTTTGAAACCCCTGACAAATATCCTTGGACATGAATACCAACTGCAGGGCGCTACCACTTCTGGGCAGGTTAGGAGGAGGGGCCATCTCTGGACAAATAGTTGGGCTAAGAGAAGGGAACACCAGATATATAACTTCTCCAGCTGTTCTAAAGATTCAGGCGTAGTCCCTCTCCTCAAAACTGAGAGAAAGGGGCTGGCTTCAGGTCACCTAGGTTCCTTGGCTGCTCCTCAGAACTGAGAGAAAGGGGCTGGCTTCAGGTCATCTAGGTCCCTTGGCTGCTTTAAGGGAGGTTTAGTATCCTGCTGGTTCAGCACTCTGACGACCTTGCCAGGCCCCAATTCTTGGGAATGGAACCCAGAGACTGGGGGAGGGAAGTTGCTCCTGTCTCTGAGCTGCCTACCATCCTCTTAGACATAGGAATGGGTCCCAACTCTCTGCAAAGGGCTGATGAGGGCCAGAAAGGGCAGTCCAGGGTGTGAGGCATAACTCTACTCTGCTCCTGAGGGCAGAGTTGGTCCTTTCCTAGAAACCTATCACCACACACGCCCCACAGAAGCCATGGACTCCCTCATGCCTCTTTTCTAAATCTGCAAATGAGGACCAGGGAGAAAAAGTCGATTAAATCACCACCGCCTTGGGCTCGTAGGCTCTAGTGGGCAGGAGAGTTAGTTGCCCAAGCTTGCCTGGCTGGAGATAGACCCTGGCAATGGGCTTGGTGGGGAAGATGTGAGGGTGCTTGGGGTTGGAGCAGGGGCAGAGAGGGATTTGCATGCCTCCAAGAAGACTTCCTGTGTCTGTCACCTTCTGCACATCTCCTATTGGAAGCTTGGAGAGTGTGTCATGTGATGTGCAGGAAGTCATGACCATCCCATTGCAAATCCCTGTTTCCCATGCCTTCTTGGACCCTCACCCCTGCCCGTGTCCAGAAACACCAGTCAGCCTCGTTTCCATAACACTGCAAAGGTCACTCCCACCAAGGTGTGGGGCAGTCTGAACTTTGGCTTTGTGAGTTCTCAGGAAAACTGTCTTTACAAGGTGGACAGTATTCCTAAGACAGTGTATGGTTTGTTTGACACGCTAACCAGCCCCCTTCAAGCTCAAGATATCCCACTTTTCTATCCCACATGTGCCTTTAGGAGTTCTGGACTCATGATGCAGGCGGAGGAACACACAGGCTGAGCCAATGAGACCTGAAAGGGGATCCCGTCATCCTTACAAACTGTAAAGCCCCTTTAACTGACCCAAGCCTCTGCAGCACCATCTGTAAACTGGGTCTGATGACTTAACTCCTGCCCCTGCTCCCAGTGCCATGTCAGGCTTCCATGGTCAGTACTCTGCTCGCTCAGTATTATGCTATCACCTCCATCAGCGGGATACTAGTAAGAACAGAAGTGACCCAGGGTTTAACACATTTCTCGTGGAGAGTGGAGACAGCTTTCCCCTCCCCCCTGCTTGGGTCAGAGCGGGGAGTTGTAAGTTCTAGATGTTCTGTGTTGATGGGGAGTGGTGCCAGCTGAGAGCCTGGAGCACCTAGTGGCCAGCAGCAGCTAAGGAAGCATCAGATGTGCCGTGAGGAGCCTGAGTCCAGCCATCTAACTGGGTAGGAGCTGGTCTGCATGCTGCTGGGGTGAAAGGCGGCCTGTGCTCCTGGTCCTTGGCCGTGCCACATGTGCGCATGTGCAATTGGCCCTATTGCTTGTCTTCGCCGAGCCTCCGCGGTTTTCATCTGTAAGAAACCAGAATGACGAGTCCGTCGGGACTGGTAGGAACTGAAGAGCCGGAGTTTTACTGAAGGTCACGAAGCGGACTCTATTTGGGCACTGGGACCAGGACCCAGCACAGACTGGGCTGAAGGGCTAAAAGTTGTGTAAGTGGTGTCTGGCATGTGGGTTCTGGGCCTGGCCTGGCAAGTCTATAAAAGCCGTGAAGTTAACTTTGCAGGGTTGATAGCTTTCCCTGGCTGGCTGACATTGGGACTATGGGGAGTCCCAAGTCTCTCTCTGAGGCTCTTCCCTGAGCCTTGCTTGAGGCACTGGTAGAGGGTGCCCCAGTTGCTGCATCCCTGGTGTCTTTGAGGTACTGGTAAGGTACTTCTTTGTCTTCCCCACACAGAAGCCTCAACTCCCATGCACCTGGGCTTCCTCACAGCCCCACACTCAAATAGGGAGGCTTCCTGAATTCCTTCGTCAGTTAATAATCTGCTAGGTGCCAACAGCATGGGACGTGGCCATGTGCTGCCCACTATAGTTCCGGTACCTGGCACCATACTTGGGACTAGACAGCTGCTTAGTGAGGATTTGTTGACAATATGAGGGAATCTTCTCAACAACGAGAGAAAACTGGAGCCTTCTCTCTGCCTCCAGCCCCTGCTGCCCACCAAGCCTGAGGTTAGATCCTAGAAGAGACATTGATCCGATTGGGCATGAAGGGGCTTCTAAGTGGCAGGAGTGGGATCTGCTGCTGAGTGTACAGAGGCTGGGAGATGGTGTGTGTTCAGTGCTGGTGTGGGGGGGTGTTACTGGATGTGGGGGGCCTGGTCAGGTATGTGGGGCACTGGCCAGTATTTTGGGGAAGAAGTGTTAAATAGGATCTCACTAGGTAGCCTGAATTGGCCCCAAATTTATGATCTTCGTGCCCCTACCTGCCTCCCCACCCCATCTTGGGATTGTAGTTGTGTTATCCACCATGCCTGGGTGGGACATTGGTTCTCAATGGGGCTGTTCAGTGTAATATCTGAGGGTCTTTGAAAAGCACGCTGAGTATGTCCACCCCAGGCATACTAAGTGCCTGAGGTTTCTAGGCACATTCCCCTCTAAGAACTTTACTCTTAGAGAGGTCTGCAATCTCTGTGTGAAGCTCCAGCTCTCAGAGGCGGGCGGGCTTAACCTCACAGTTACAAAACTGTCAAGGATAAACAGTTGTGGTTTCTCAGTGTGTCCCAGGCCAGTGGCAGGAATATCCCCCAGGGTTGTTAGACATGAACATCCAGTCAGGCCTAGTAGGTCAGACTTATAAGCCCAGCTTCAGGGGAGGCAAAGGCAGGAACATAAGTGACTCCTTAGGTTATAGTCAGCTGAAAGCCAGACTGGGCAATTTGATGAGACCCTGTCTCAAAATAAAAAGTTAAAAACAGACTGAGGATATAGCCCAGTAGGAGAGCATTTTGACTAGTGTATGTGAGGCCCTGTGTTCAATCTCCAGCACCTCCCTCCCTCCCTCCCTCTCTCCCTCCCTCCCTCCCTGCCTCCCTCCCTCCTTCTCTCCTCCCTCTCTCCTCCCTCCCTTTCTCTCTCTCTCTCTCTATCTGTCTATCTATCTATCTATCTCTCTATCTCTATCTCTTTCTCTCTCTCTCACACACACACACACATCTTGAGGTCCTCCCTAAACCTATGGCATCTGGATGTAGGACCCAGCAGCTTGTCTCTTACCTATCTCAAGAGACCACTCAACATGTCCCAGTTTGAAGACAAAACTCTGGGTGGGCATACTCTTCAGCTGGGATACTGACATCCATCAGGGAAAAAAAAGTCATGGACATTTCCAGGTAGAGAAAGATGCTGGAATTTTAGTCCCAGGTCAAACTGGAGGCATTTGCAGCCATCCTGGAGACGTTACAGTGGGAGTGCAGCAAGTAGGTAGGCTCTGAGTCCAAGGAAGGGCGGCCAGAGCTTGCTCTGAGGAGAGATGATCAAGGAGTAAAAGGGAGGGCCACCACTGGGGCTCTTGGGAATAATACTCTCTTGCCTTTTCCTGTTTCTTGAGGCATCTTGTTGGTTCATGGCCTCTTCCTCCATTTCAACAACATCAGACAGGGCCTTCTGTCTCAGCCTCTCTTCCGGTTTCCCTTCTGCTTTACTCTGAGACACCTGCATGATCCAGGTTGCATCCCTGTTTTAAGTTCAACTGGGCAGCAACCTTAATTACCTTCATCTGCAGCTGGAATGAACGTGACCAGATATGCTCATAGTTTCCAGGCACCAATCTTGGACCAATTTGGGGAGCCATTATTCTGCCTAGCACAGGGTTCTACTGGAAAAGACTGATCCAAGTGGAATCATGAAGGAGGTAGAGGCTGTACCCATCTGCAGTGTGGCTTAAGGGAAGGTTTGCTATGGGCACATGGTGAGGACACAGAGGTGTGAGACTAAGACATCACCAAGGATCTGAGGTAATAAGGAACCAGGCTCAAGGGCTGGGCTGGTGCCATCATTAACAGATGACAGGAAAATAGTGAGCAGGGCAAGGGACCAGGTTGGGAGGATGCTGCTGACAAGGTGGTTATGAGCCCCATGTTCATCTGAGGCTCTCTGTCATCCCATTACCTGCTGAAGCCCCTCCCAAAGTCCCTGTGCCCTCCAGCCCTGCCACTCTTGCCTTCCAGTCCTGGCTGTCCTGTTGTCAGTTGGCCTGCCCTGAGAACTCTGACTCTCATTGGATATCATGACTACTGATCAGACCTGTCCAGGAGGCTAGGCTTCCCAGTGTGGAGTTGAGACAGCCTAGGTACCTCACAGGAGATCCCTGACTGAATAGGGGTATGGCATGTCCATTCTGTGATTTGAAGATCTGCAGCAGTCTGCTGCCTAGACCTGGATCTCCTCCATCTCGGACCCTATGACTTGGGTCAGTGGTGAGATCCTGGAAGTGTTTGGGGCGTAAGAGCCTCCCAGGCTGAATGAGGTCTTGCTAGGACAGGAGGTATATTCTAGCCAACAGTTAAGCCTTGGAGATAAAATGAAAGGGCTGTGATCAAGACAACAGAAGAGCGAAGCTGTAGGTGCCCTGAGGAGAGAGAAGCCCCTCCCATGAAGGGGGAGGGGCAATTTTCCCAGCATCTGGAGCCTGACAGGTCCCAGAGAAACAGAAGCTCTGGGTGAACACTGCTGTGGCCTAGTATGCACACACCTGCTCCACAGAAAGGCCTCTGGCCAGGTACAAACTAAAGAGAGAGGAAGGTATTATACTAACACTGAGTACTCAGAGCACAGGTGTCCCTTCCCCTATACACACACACACACAAACACACACACACACACACACACACACACACACACACACAGAGAGAGAGAGAGAGAGAGAGAGCATTGGCTGGGCTGGGTGTACCTCTCTAAGGCTCCAGGCCCTTCTTACTTGGTTTGGCTATTAGCTTGCTTTGTGACTGTGCCTTTAACCTCAGGGCTTACTTTGCTGGTCTTTGAAATGAGAATCACAGCAGATTCTTCCCCTGTGTGGTTCACTGGGGTGGCATATAATAATAATTTTTAAAAAGTTTGAAAGAGTAGAAAGATGGGAACTGACAGCCAGGATCTCTGTAGCTTGGGTGCAAGGTTGGCAGCTCCTTACTCTCAGCCCTTTGTCTTCCTCATGGCCCAGGGCTTGGCATTGATGCTGTGTCTTCCTTCTTCCTCTCCAACATCTGGTGGTGCTACTGGCTTCCAGTGGATTGAGGCTGCTACATATCCTGCTACTCTCAGGACAGACCCTCTGGCCAGATGGCAGCATGACATAAGATGAAACTGGTCCTAGAAAGAACACTGGCCAGTGATGAGTGGCAGAGAGATGCCCCAATCTAAGCCAACTCCTCATCTGTAGGGAGGGCTTTGGAGAGAAGTGTATCTCCTCTGGGAAGGCCCCTGACTCTTCCATCATAGGATACCAGGGTCTGTATTAAAAAGGACACTACCTTCTAAGTCCCTATGTTCCTGTCCACACCTGTTGGGCTTTAGTTTATGCATGGGTGTGGGTTCTGTGGGTTGAATTGTGAGTTCCACGTGTCTGCCACTCCAAGGGGCTGGGGCCGTGGCTCGGGGAAGCAGAGACATGGGAATTCGACTGAGTTCACTCCACGCATGCCAGGCCGACATCAGGCTGTGAGAAGCCCCAGAGCTCCACTCCAGGTATGGGGAGAACACAGTCTGGGGGCTGGAGCTCTTGGGTTGGGGAATCCCTGGGCCAAGGGGATGGATGGGAACTGACTGGTCTCAAATCCTTGGGCTCAGGAACCAAGAAGGACCAAGGCAGGAGGAGGGGGAGGCGGTGTATGGGCTGGATCGACCCGAAGGCGAAGGGGCAAGGGGGATGAGCTCCAGCAGTGTCCCTTGTCCCTCGGGGAAGAGGGCTCTTTGTCACAGCAACTCACTTGGCTGAGTCTTGGCTGGCTCTCCGTGGCTGTCACATAGAGAGGTGGTCAGCAGGAGATTAGATGGCAGCTCGGTAGTTGAAGACCTTCTCCATGGTTCCCTATGGTGGCCCCCCAAAACAAGAGGTAGTCCATGGTCTTAAAATGTTTATTGTCATAGTGGAAAATGGATGAAGCTATACCCCAGGTTCTCAGGGTGGGCTTGAGGTTAAATACTTTTTTCGAGGAGGAGGAGGGGGCTCTGGGAAGGAATTCTTAATTGGCTATGCCTTCTGGCCTTTAGGTATCTCATGAATATGGAGATCTCTTAAGGCTCTGTGGCCTATAGTCACGCCTTTTACCTGTGCTATGTGACCATGACCAATGGCTACAAAACTCTCTTTGGGAGGGACTGTGGAGGGCTGAAACTATGTGAAAGGAACCAGGGGTCCCAGGAGCGATGCCAAACTCCTACCATCCCTTTAGGATTTCCAGGGTTTGAAGTATGCTTGACCAGGTACCCAGTTGCCTCTCACAGCCCACCACTACACACACACACACACCTGTGGGCTCATCACTAAGGGCCTCAGTGTGCTTGGAACTACCTGGCAAACAACTGGTGTTCCATGGACTAGTCTAGTATCTTTTAGACTAGACTATCTAGTCTATATTCACAGTCCCACAGACTGGGGACATTATAACGACAGAAGTTTGACTTTACCTTCTGTTCCAAAGCTTCCCAGGTTGAGATCTGCCTGGTGATAGGCTCTTACTGGAAGCATCCCCTGAGTAGTCCAAGACATTGCATAGGGAGAGACAGGGTACTTACATGAGTTTCTCTTAAGGTCTCTTCCTTACAAATCCACCAAAATGGGCTTGAGAGATGGCTCAGTGTTTAAGAGCACTGACTGCCCTTCCAGAGGTCCTGAGTTCAATTCCCAGAAACCAGCAACATGGTGGCTCATAACCATCTGTAATGGGATCCATTGCCCTGGTCTGGTGTGTCTGAAAACACCTACAGTGTGTGTGTGTGTGTGTGTGTGTGTGTGTGTGTGTGTGTATATTTTTTTTAAATAAACAAAACCACCAAGATTCCATTATGGGGGTTCCATCCTGAGCCCATTATCCCAGTCACTATCCAAGACTTCCCCTCAGAATACCATAGTTGAATTCAGTTCCTACATTCTTACTGTGGGCATTAAATCTCACCACATGAAGCCTGAAAGGGATCAGTGTAGTTTTCCTGGGATCCTGGTTAGTTCCCAAAGGAACAGAAACATACAAAAGCAAGCCTGACTCTGAATCCCTGGTTTCCACCACGTTATAATGCATCCAGAGGAGCCCTCACCAGGAACCCTCTTGTTTGGATCCTTCAATTACCAGAATCATGAGCCAAACAATTCTCTTCATCAAGTACCCAGTCTTGAGTACTTTAAAAGATTTTTAATTTTTTTGCATGTGTATGGGTGTTGTGGTGGTTTGAATGAGAACCTAGAGGTTCATATGTTTGAATACTTGGTCCCCAGTTGGTTCAGGAAGGATTAGGAGAGGTGGCCTTGTTGGAGAAGATGTGTCACTGGGGGAAGGCTTTGAGGTTTCAAAACGCTTGCACCACCACCTCCTCTGTCTGCCTCCAACTTTTGGATCAAGATGTGAGCTCTTAGCTGTTTCTGCCACTATGTCCTTGCTCCACCATTATAGACTCTAACTTAGATAGCATAAGCCCCCAATAAACTCTTCCATCTGTTACTTTGGTCATGTGTCTTATCACGGCATTAGAAAAGTAACTAAGACAGAAGTTGGCACTAGGAAGTGGAGGTATATCTTTGGACTCTGGACTAGGAAAGCTGTTGAGTGCTGTACACAGGCCTTGCTGGGCCATCTTAGTAGGAACTAAAAAGACTGGCCTGTGGAGGCCCAGCTCAAGAGGTTTCAGAACAGTATTAGCGGCTGGAGTAGACTCCATTCTTAGAGTATTTTGGTGAAGAATGTGGCTGCTTTCAGTCCTTGTCCTAAGAATCTGCCTGAGGCCAAGTTAGAAAGGATTGATTTGCCTGACAGAGATTTCAGTACAGCTAATGTTGACGTTGCCATGCAGTTATTAGTGATTACTATTATAAAGTTCTGCAGTGAAAAAGAGCAAGCAAGGCAAAACCAAATATAAAACATACAGTTTTAAATGAAAAAGAACCTAGGCTTGTTCTGAAAGAGATAAGATTAAAGAAAGGTTTGTTCTAAAATGGAATGGGGGGGGCAGTGCCTTCAGGGAAAGACCTCAGGCAGCTAAGCTTCCAACTTGGGCAATGAAAAGACCTGAGGAATTTTCTGCTCCTAAAACAAATAAACAAAGGAAAGCTGCTGCAAATTTAGGGTACCAGGCTGTACCCCAATTGGACAGCCGTACTTGGCAATGTCATCATGCAGTTCTAGCTATAGAGTCAAGAAGGATATGTGAGGAAAGGGGTTGTGGAATCTTACTCCACTGTTAAGGAGAGCTGCAGATGCCAAGTGTGTGACAGAAGGGTCCCTGCATGGAGACCTGAGAAGCCATTGCAAGAAGCTGGGAAGGTGAAGCCCCAGCTATAATTAGGACCACTTTCTTGTCTATTCACAATAGACCTTATTGGGTTTATCTCAAAGCCACCAGTTTTCCTCTGCTTCCCACAATGTGGGATGATACAAGTCACTGGTGCAGAGACCATACTAAGGTCTTTATAATTTCCCAAAATAAGTGAAATTAAACTTTGTATCCAAAGGCATCGTGTGAACGAGTCCATGAGCTCTCCTCTTGGTGATCACTGAGATGTTCTTAAACACCAGATTCAATCCTAACTTTGCCAGGTGTCATGGTGATTTGAGGGAATCTGTTCCTTCTACCAGCTCTGCCTTCCCCTAGCCAGACATGCTGACACACAGGTCACTATGGGATGCATGAGTGTGCTCTGTACCCTGAGGGGCCCTAATTCAGCAGCAGTGGGGAGGAGGAAGAACAGGGGAGGGTTGAAGTCACAGTGGGCATGGCAGTACCTCTGAAGCATGCCACAAAGCAATAACTTTGCCATCCTCTGCCGACTCAAGAGGAGGTTCGAGGGAGGTTCTGCTCTTGGTTCTGTCTTCTCTCCTGTGGCAAGCTCCAGGGGTCTCCAGGGCAGCCGCTCAAAGGTATCAGTGACTGTCCAAGGAAGCTTGGATGAGTTCAGCTACTGGGGTAGGCTAGGAAGGTTCCTTCCCTATCCTCACCCAGGCCCTTGATGGGTCCACTCAGCAAATCCAAGCCCCACATTTCCCAAGCCCCTACCAGTGGTCGGTGTATAGTGGGAGTCACATGGAGGACAGGGCAGGACCTCTCTGTGCAGCTTATGTACTGATGAGGAAACTTGGCTTGGATTTGAGGGTGACTTGGCTGCACCATCTGCCACCTACTGATCACAGCATTGATTAGGCTGAGCTGGCTGGCTAGGCAGGTGTCACCTTCCTCCCTCATAATTTTGTATGTGTCCCTCCTGTATGTTTTGGCCTCAGACCAAATAGAGGAGGAACAATCTTTAGTCAAGGGCACACACATAGCTATGTTGATCTCTTGAACCCCTAAACAAGCCCTTAGAAAAAAATCAAAACAAACAAACAAACAAAAGCCTAGCCTGTAACATCTCAGATGCTGTGGGACTTCAGACTTAAAAAAAAAAAAACCTTCAAGGCTGGGTAAATTGGAAAAGCATTTGGCTTGAAAACATGAAGGTCTGAATTCAGGCCTCTAATCCACTAAGTTCAGTTTTTCAGCAAGAGTCCTGCTGCCTGGGCAGAAATAGGGAGAGGGTTGCTAGGACCTGCCAGGCAGAGATAGAGCACTCCCCATGTCCTAGTGCTCTGCTGGATTCGTAGATTTGGGGACATCCTGGAGTTTAAGTGACATTGGAAAGCCATATAGCTATCTGCTTGCTCTGTTGCCATTCTGAGGAATCCTAACCAATACTCTTCTTCCCTACTCTGGCCCATTTTGTTGCCGGAGACTGCTTTATTCTTGACTTCTCTTGTTGGAACCAAACCCTTTTTTTGGGGGGGGGGGGAGAACAGTCATAGATACCACAGCAATGCCCTCCAGCATACCCTATCTCCAGTCTGACCATGGGGCACCCAATCCATAGCACAGAAAACAGAAATAGGGCATATGCTAACAAGTCAGAGCCAAGCTGAGGAGTTAAAGCAGGATCCGGGTAGATGCAGTGTGGTTGTCTTCTTGAGAAGGTGACTGATGTGTGAGCAGAGGCACAGCCAGGGACAGGATCCCTGGTAGGTTTTGGGGGGACATGGGACAGTAGAGCTGAGTGGAGAAAGTGGAGAGATGTCAGAGGTGAAGTCTGAGCCAGGGTGGGACACTGTCTGATCACTTTGGATTTTGTAGTAGACAAGGGGCAGGTAAAGGGGCAAGCATGTTTGCAGAAGCTACCCCTGGCATCCTGAGAAGAAGAAACTGTGGAAGTGAGTTTTCTTTGGATTATATGGGTCCAGGACTCAGCCCCACTAGTGCTGGTCTCAGTGTCTGCTTCCATCTGATGTCAACTCTGTCACTTCCCTTTACTCCTGGGTCATTGGTCATCTGGCCATGTGCACTACAAAGAAGAGATTTAGCTTTGCTCTCTGCATATGGATGGGATGTCGAGTTTCCAACACTCCCTACTAAACAAACTGTGGAATCCACCTTAATACTTCTGTCTCCAAGAGCTCCCTGGGTGGCTGGTGAGTGGGTTCCTCCTGGTTCCAGCTGTGCAACAGTCTCTTTGGTAGCTCTGCAATAGACTGATAAGATAAATTTCTAATGGGAAAAACACCTTACTCAGACTAAGTATATCAAGGGTCTAGAAAAATCTAACTGGATTTCAGTGCGTGTGTGCGCGTGTGCGCATGCGTGTGTCTGTGTCTGTGTCTGTGTCTGTGTCTGTGTGTGTCTGTGTATACATGGGGACCAGAGATCAACCTCAGGAGTTATTTCTCAGGGGCCAGCCACCTTGTTTTTTAAGATGGCATCTCTTACCAGCTAAGTAAGCTAGACTACCTGGGCAGAGAGCCCCAGGAATCCCACCATCTCAGCTCCCAGCTCTGGGATTACAATCATGAGCTGCCTGACTTGGCTTTCTATGTGGATGCTGGAATGCTGCAATCCCTGCACCAACCGAACCATCTCCCCTGACCCCAGCCTGGAGTTTGACTGCGATTGCATTGACTGTGCATATGCATGACTTTGAGGATAAATGGTGTATTTGTAATGGTATCCAACTTTATAATATTGTGCTGTTGTCACGTGGCTCTGGTAGCATGGAGGTTTGTCTGTCTGTGTAGAGATCCTTTGAGTTTCCCTGGCTACTTCAATGCCTTTTAGTTTTTCTCCTCGTCCAAGTGTTACCTGTTATTTTTAGTGCATTTTCTAGGTGGCTATTACTGGTGCAGAGAGCTGCCATTGATTTTCCATGAACTCATCTCCTCCCCCTCCCCCCCCCCCTCCCCCCCCCCCCCCTTCCTCTCCCTCCCCCCCACTCCACCTCATCCTCCTCAGTTCTTCTTTAGACACAGGCTGACACACTTCAGGTTGGCCTTGACTTTCTGCGTAGCCAGGGGTAACCTTGAGCTTCCGTCCTCCAGTCTCTGCCTCCCAAGTGCTAGATCACACATGTGCAAACCCCACAGTAAGACAGTCATATGATTTTCCCTTCTTAGAATCTTCCAAATCCTAATTGCCATATATTTTAAAAACCAGCAACAAAACAAAAGCACAGCTGGGCACAGCTGGCTAACAACATCTTGGGTCAAGATTTTGTGTCTAGCTTCCACAGTGAAATGTCTTCCCTTATAACATTGCTGTCATGAAACTCTGAGACCAAAATTACTGTGTGGATTGTGGTGTGACAATTGCTGGGGGTCCTTTGAGAACTTGGTTTTCAGAGTACCGGGGGTCAGGGAAGCATTACTGGCCCCCATTGTTTCTCTAGACACAGTCTCGCTGGGTAGCCTAGACTAGCCACAAATTGTCTCTGCCTCTCTGGCTAGCTTTCACAATATCGCACACACCACCACGCCTGACTGTTGTCATTAAATTATTAATTTTCAATCCCCCCTTCCCTCTTTCTAAAAACCACCTGTGACATTAGCTCCAGGCCCTTTCTGTTCTCTGTGTGCTCGTGCACACACATGACACACATGTGCACACATGGTTGATAGTTCTTTCCTGGACGACCCATTTGATCTTCACAGGAAGACTTAGTGTTAGGCTTTGTCCAAGTACGTCTGTGCTTACTTTCCCTTAGGTCTAGAACACAGTGTCTTAAACTGGGGCCTGTAGCCCCATATGGGGTCATGTTACTGAACGTGGGCTGAGAAAAAGTTCTCTCTGTTGTATAACATTTTGAGATGGCTTTGTGTTGCCATATATGAATGGATCCTAGTTTATTTTTTTAAGATGTATTTATTTGTTTTATGTAAATTCACTGTCACTGTCTTCAGACACACCAGAAGAGGGAACTGGATCCCATTACAGGTGGTTGTGAGACACTATCTGGTTGCTGAGGATTAAACTAGGGACCTCTGGAAGAGCAGTCAGTGCTCTTAACCACTAAGCTATCTCTCCAGCCCCTCCCTCCCCCTTGTTTGTTTTTAATAGAGAACGCTGTTCCTTTATAATGAATGGGCCACACTTCCATGCTTCTATTGACCAGGCAGCTTTCAGTGTTGTCATTGAATACACTAGTAAGAATCAGGCTTCTTTGAATATCCTTGCACAAGCCTTCCTGTGGACTTCGTGTTTCTTGTTTATCCCACGTGATTGTTGTCACAAATTTGATAAATGTTTCCTAAGAAACCACCAAGCAGTGGTCCATTTCGTACACTGTTTTGTACTTACCATCTCCCAAGAGATTCACACCTCACCAACATTCAGTGGTACCCATGGACGTGGCAGATGATTGGAAGGCTTGCAGATTACATGGGCTCGTTTGCATTTCTTTGACTGATGCCCTGATGCTAAGGGCAACTCTTGTACTGCACACTTATAGATCTTCTCTTGGGCAAGATGGAGTTATCAGGTATATTACTGTTGGTTTACAGAAGTTCATTACATGTTCTGTAGATGAGCCCTCATATGCATTAGAATGTCTTCCTAGCTTATGACTTCCTACTGGATTTCATAATGGTTTCATTGGCCTTTCTCTGTTGACTTGTTATTTTTTGTATTATTTGTTATTATTTGTTGTTTCTTGAGCTCTAATCTTATTTTTCTCTTATCATTGTGTCTGTTGTTGTTGATTTTGTTTTTGTTTTTTATTGTTTTGTTTTGTTTTTTGAGACTAGGATCTGTAGCCTAGTCTGGCTTTGTACTAGGGGATATCCACCTGCCTCAGGCTCCTGAGTGTTGGATTTACAGGGTATGAGTCACCATGCCTGGCTCAACTCAAGCGCCACTATACTTTTATTTATGGCCTTTCTTCTATTTACCTTGAATTTATAATTTTTTTTGCTATTCTGTGTGTGTGTCTTTCTGTCTGTCTGTTTATATGTGTATATGTATGTGTGTATGTGTGTCTCAGTGTGTGTGTTCTTGTGTGTACATATACCATGGTACATGTATAGAGGTCAGTTTGAAGGAGCCAGTTCTTATCCTCCACCCTGTTTTCGGGCAGAGTTTCTCTTGTTTTTCTGATGCTCTGTGGACTTCAGGATAGCCAGCTTTGTAGTTTCCAAGCAGTTCTTCTGTCCCACCTCCCACCTCACCATATGAGTAGTGAGATTACAGAAGAATGTTATAGCACATCTGACTTTATGTGTGAGTTCCCAGGAGTCGAGCTTAAGTCCTCAGGCTTGCCCTGCAAAGCCTCTTTACTCATGGAGCTGCCTCACTGGGCACATGTGTAACTCAGGTTCCCATGCTCTCACGGCAAGTACTTTACCAACTAAGATTTTCCTTAGATGCTAAAAAGCTTAGATCTGGAAGCTTGAATCATTGGTTTTCATCTCTCCTCCTCCTCCTATTCTTCTTCTTCCTCCTGCTCCTCCTCTTCCCCCTCTTCTTCTTCTTCCTCCTCCTCTTCCTCCTCCTCTTCCTCCTTCTCTTTCTCCTCTTCCTCCTCTTCTTCTTCTTCTGAGATAGTTTTACTCTGTAACCTGAAATGGTCTATAACTCGTAGCAATCCTCCTGCCTCAGTCCCCAGAATGCTGGGATTACAGGCATGGACCACTGTGCCTGGGTACCTATCTTCTTTTCTGGTAGAAGAATCTAAAGGATATGGCATTCTCTCTGGGCATTCTGTGTTTTCACTATTGCTTAGTTCAGACTTTACCTTGCAATTTTTCTTCTCTGACCCGTGGGCTTAGTACAAGTATATTGTTTCATTTCCAAACACTTAAGAATTTTTTTCTAAGCATTTCTTATTTGAATTTTAACTTATTACCATTTCGGCCAGATCTGTTTTATGTACCAGCATCTGGTATATCCTGGCAACCACAGGATAGGCTTTTGAAAAGAATGTGTATTCTACAATCTCTATATAGTGTTCTATAAATATTAATTAGACCAAATTGGTTGATAGTAGCTTCTGAATCTTTTATATCTACTTGTACCATTTGCTGAAAAAGAATGTTCATATCTTCAACTATGGTTGGGCTGTTCCTTCCTGTAGTTCTGATTTTTTATTTACTTATTTACTTTGCTTTAGGTATTTAGCAGCTATTTTTAAGTGGTGCAGTAAAGTTTTGTACTGTTGTATCTTCTGGATAAAGTAATCTTCTCATCATGAAATCTCTGGCTATCTCGTTCTTCTATTTTGCCCTTTTATTCTACCCCAGCCTGTGCCTTTGTACTCAGGCTCTCGTTTCTGACAGCATTTTGTTGTTGGTGGTTGGTTGGCTTGGTTTGGTTTAGTTCAGGGTTTTTAATCACCCAGTCTGAAAAGTCTGCCTCTTAACCAAGGCAAAGTTGTTCCTTCTGCATTCATGCTGCTTGTGCAGGTCACACTGAAGGCTTCTCCTTGGCTATGTCCTCCACACATCTGTCTGTTTATCCTGCTATGATAGACAAAGATGTCTCCAGCTCCCCATCTGATAGCAAAGTGAAACAAACAAACAAGACCTTCACTGCTGCTATGAGCATCCCAGTACAGTGCTCCCATCTGGGAACAGATCCTTAAGGGACAACAACCAGAATGGCACTGCTGGCTCTCATGTGGCTGGCCAAGGCTTCATTTGATAGGTAGTCAGGTTTAACAGTTTCCAGGGCTTGGCTAGAGATTAGTGGTAGAGCGCTTGTCCATCCTGCATAAGATGCTGTATTCAAATTTAATACCACAAACAAATTCAGTACCACTACATCCATATGAAGGTAGGAATTGCCAAAGAGAAGGAGAAAGACATGGAGAAAAGAACTAGAAGGAACTACAGGCTTGAAGACCAGTGTCCACCACCCACATGGCAGAGTTCACCTTCATTAGGGACAGGGGCATATCATGGAGCAGGAGGGTAAGCATACAGGGCTGGGAAGTATTTTGGGGAATTTCTCTCTGGGTGCATCTTCTAAATGAAGCAGGAACACAGTACCAAAACATAAGAGAAGGAAGAGATAACGCCCTCACCAAGGAACCAGGGTATGTAGTTAACCAGGAAACATCAGGTGCTTCTGACACCAGGCAGAGCCATGTGTGACGGCTGCCCCAGGCCCAGCAGGCATGGCTGTGCAGTCTATAACCTCCTTTGTTGGTAGAAACATAGCTGTGATATAACAGGTCACCTGTGTCAGTGGAAAGCATAGCATTTTGAGAACATGTCACACACAAGGCATAGGCACTTGCAGGCCTCTTGTCCACAGCTTTGGCTTTGTATTGTGAACATGAAGCATTCCCGAGAAAGTGTGTGTGTGTGTGTGTGTGTGTGTGTGTGTGTGTGTGTGTTGGAGGGGTGGGGAGTCTGGTAACCAGAAAAGCTTACTAGAAGTCTCACTTCACCCCAAGGCAGCCCCGGCTCACATTCTGGTGTGTTGTTTTTAACAGAAGTGGGAATAATAGGAATGAGGATAGACCTTGCCCCTACCCAACTAAGCGGCAAGCTCATCAGACTGGCGTAGACTAATGCCTTTCCCACTCCTGGTGAAATCAAAGAGGGCTGCATGGAAGAGATAGTTTGTAAAAGTAGTATCTTATCATCAGGTCTTTCTCTTGTGTCTCCCCCATTCAGAGTCTCCCTCTTACTCCCATTCCCCATGTGACTGAGGAGTGGATATGCTCAGGGTGACAGGAAGAGAGACTTAGAACACCTACAAGACAACTCCTAAGGGTTCCCTTCTGTCACAGCCTCTTCATCTGCGCCGTTAACAACCAGCATGGCTGTACAGGGCAGTCACACAAGCAGACTCCCTGCGCCCTCTCTCTCTGCCTGTGTCCTGGCTCTGGCCCACACTACATGTCTCTCTCCCTGCTGGGTGTGTCCTCCTCAGACAGCAGTGACAGTGAACTGGAGTTGTCCACGGTGCGCCATCAGCCAGAGGGCTTGGACCAGCTACAGGCCCAAACCAAGTTCACCAAGAAGGAGCTGCAGTCCCTTTACCGAGGCTTCAAGAACGTGAGTGTCCCCGTGTCTCCATCAGAGTCTCCAGGGAGCTTGACCACCTTCCTGTCTCCAACCCAGGAGACCTAGAAATTTCTCCAGAGTACAGTAAATACCCTAGAGGGCCTTTGCAGGGCTCATATTTGTGACAGAGCTATGGGGGGTGGGGGAGGCGGGAGTCAGCATGGATATTATATACACTTCTGTTAGAGCTTCAGATGCTGTATCAGTTGGGATAGCCTTGTCATGAAGGAAGCAGCCTCCACAACCCTGTCTACACGACCTTCTGCCTGCTCCACAAAGAGCTTCCCTAGCCCAGGGCTCAGAGGGGCCCAACTGTGCCTCAGGTCGTGATTATCTCCCAAGAGGCTGGAGAGGAGTCAGCCCGTGAGGTGAGGCATGGAGCCAGGAGTGGCCAAGGCCACTGAGAGGTGTGATTTCCCCCTGCAGGAGTGTCCTACGGGCCTGGTGGATGAAGACACCTTCAAACTCATTTATTCCCAGTTCTTCCCCCAGGGAGGTAAGTCCAAGGTCAGGCTCCCCCACTTCCTGGAAGCCATGACTACACCTGTCTTCTGGGGAGGGTGCCCTATGACCACCCCTACCTTCCTAGACACCCCTTCCTAACCCTTCCTGTTTGGAGGGCCTGATGTTGCCTTTGACCTACCAGAGAGGAACTCCCACTGGGCAGGAAGCTCCAGGCAGGACTATGTGAGAGCCAAACAGTCTTCCAGGAAGCCCTCCAACTCCAGCCTTGCCTTTTCTCCCTCTAGATGCTACCACCTATGCACACTTCCTCTTCAATGCCTTCGATGCTGATGGGAACGGGGCCATCCACTTTGAGGTAGGTCCGTGCTGACTCTTATGTCCTGTCCCTGTAGTCTCCGGACTCTTCACCCTAGGACCAACTTCTTAGGGCTGTTGAGTCAGGCTCGGTCCTGGGGTAAAGCCTTCCACGTGTCACTCAGCACAGACTGTTGACACTTGGCTAGCAAGGGTAGGGGACCAATGGCCCAGTCTCAGCTGTCTCTTCCATTCTGGGAGTTTGTATCCAACTTAGCCAGCCAAGGAAGCTGCCAACACACCCTCAGCTAGTGGTCCTCTAGGCTCTAACCAACATGAATCTACATTTTTAAAGAGGTCAAAGATTTAAATTTTTTTTCATGAATTTGGGGAGGGGCACATATGTAGAGGTCAGTGGACAACTTGCAGAAGCCAGTTCTCTCCTACCATGAGGGTCCGGGGTATTGACCTCAGGCTGTCAGGCTTGGTGGCTATTACCAGCCTTTGTTTTTTGAAACCAGGTCTCTCTATATAAGCCAATCTAGCCTCAAACTCATAAGCTTCCTGTCTTAGCATCCAGAGTGCTAAGACAACAGTCATGAGCTCTCATGCCTGGCTCTCAAATGGACCAAGGTTTAATAGTGGGGTTTCAAATCTTTGGTCTATGACCTTATTACTAAGCAAGCAGGTTAGAAACACCCAGAATACATGTTGAGTGGGCCTGAAGCCTCCAGGTTGCCATCCCAGCAGGACACCATGAGTGAAGGCCAGTGCTGCTCAGGGTGAGGAAGGAGAAGGCAGCCACTTCACATCACTCCAGACAGCCTGGGCTCCCCATGAGCAGTGGCATCATGGCCACATGCAGTCATCTGAGACGGGCCCCATCTGTAGAGCCCAGGTCCCTAAAAATAGCTGCAGGAGAAAAGCTGAAACCTCTTCAGAGAGGGACCTCACTGAGAGCTAACCTGATCGATAAGTGCCCCAGCTTGGCTTCCAAGGCCAAGGGCGGCCAGCGGGAACGCGGTCTAGCAAGCACACAACTCAGAAACGCCATGGACCGCCAGGCTGGGGTAATAATAACTCGTCAATAATGCCTCTGGGTTATTTTTACACAGCACCAGCCACACTGATACACTGGATGGGCCCAGGGAGGCCTGGGCTTGGCTCTGTGACCACAGCCCCCGCCCCAACCAGAAGGGCCATCATCTCCGTATACATAGTGTGTTGTAATCACTTATTTTCATTAACACCTCAAACACCAAAGTCATTGCATACAGAAAAGACCATAAGAACAGGAGCTAGTGGGGAACTGTGTGGCTTCCCAGGCTTCCCCTGTGGCCAGTGCTTGGGGTTCCCCCCTGAGACCACAGAGAGTGCTTGAGGAAGCATGAAAAGAAATCCAGTGAGAGACGTCCAGCCATGACTGTACGGGAGAGCTTTACTTAGTCATCAGTGAGCCCTTCAGTCAGTTTCCAAGGACCCCTTTTGTGTGTCCATGGACCAGGAAGGTCATGGTGCCTATCCCCTCCTATGGTTGTCATTTGCCTGTAGACCCTTCCCACATGACATGGGGCCTCTGGCACCTTCTCAGGTCTGCTATCCAGTCTTCCACATGCTCCTCTGTGTGGGAAACAAATCCCCTTGGCTTCAGTCCCCTGAGGAACTTCCTGGTTGTGGTGTTCTCCTCTAGGAAGCTTGCTGCAGGAAGGGAGGGACACAACTCAGCATCAGTCCTCAGGACCTTACAGAAAAAAAAAATTACACCTTCCCATCCCTTGACAACTTGAGAATGGCAACAAAACTGGCGGACCCGGACCTCGGTAGAGCCATGTAGATGTGGTCCCAGGTGCCCCCCCCCCCCGCCTTCCACCTGCCACGGGCAGTGCTGGCCATGGATG
>NW_021604587.1:20578778-20618510 GCF_004785775.1 Grammomys surdaster
CCTTCCACCTGCCACGGGCAGTGCTGGCCATGGATGAGCCTCACAGTCCATGACACAAAGGCCCTTTCTAATTCAGCTAGTTCAACTTACCAGAGAGGCACATTGCCTTCCAAACACTTCAGTAACTGTGGATGCCTCCCCGGTTCCCAGTTTGGAAGTAGCATTGGACAAGCAGCTCACTGGGAGGGTGGAGCCATTGCGTTTCTAGAGGGTGTGGCCACTTCCTTGTACTGTACACCCAACCCTAACCCTATAGTGCCTTCCGTGACACTGACCGAATTGGCCTCCCTAACATGTTGTGAACACTGCCACCACAGGTTGGCCTGCAGCCTGTCAGTCACCCTTGGCTCATAGCAGCTTCGTTGTGTTCATCCTTGGGATTTTTGCCTTTGAAGCCTGGGTATGCTCTGGGTGCCTGGAGTTAAGACCGGTGATGGTCAATTGTGCTCCTTTCCTTGACAAATGAGGTCCTCCTGAGGCCTTGCAGGGACAGTCAGTCCTCTGTTAGCCGCGGGCTATGTGGCTGAATCCTCCTGTGAAGCTAGGAGGGTGCTATCGCCCTCTTGTGGTCTACTTGAGAAAGAGCGTGCCCAAGGTAGACACAGCACCCCCTGGGCTACGGTGGGGAAAGCCCGTGCAGTGGGCGGGGTGGAGGTGGATTGTCATGCCCTCGGGGTTGACTCTGAATCTTCCCTGCTTGGGTAAACCACACCAACACTTTGGTGATCATTCCTCAAGCTTAAAAGTGTAAGAAATGTCACGTAACTTTTCCTCTGAAATGTTTTCATGACTTCCAAGACCAGTGGATGGACAGGGCAGACTTTGGCAAGATCCAGTGACCCCTACACCAAAGTTTTAGGCTCCAAGTCTCCTCATAACAGGTTTCTATGACTCTTCTCGTACATCCTGTTTAGATGTGATGTCTTGAGCCTCCGCCGGCTCACACCTTTTCCATCCCCCTCTGGCCAACTGACTGCAGGATTGTAATGTGACTCAGAGAGTGATTCCGGCTCCATCAGACCCTCTTGGATCTGCTTCTCGACTCCCACCTCCTGTCAGGTCCCCTAGACTAGAGAATCCCCTTAGCTCCCTCTTCCTGGCATTGCTCTTTTTAAGGGTGCATATTCCAGAAGCTCCTTGAAAAGACTATGTGAGAAGGGATTTTGTGCCTGTGGGTATCTCTGGGTAAAGTTGCCTTTACCCCCCACCCCCTTCTGTATGTTACATGGACTAGAACTTCCAGGGAGGTTGTTTCTTAGGCCTCATCCCTCTAGGGCAGCTAATCAACAGATGATTCTGATCAGGAGTATGGGGACCTTATTGACAAGGATGGATGACTGATGGATGGATGATTGATATTGATTGGTTTTCCCAGTTGACTTTGTGTTTATCTCTGGAAACACTCTCTTGGCAGCCAATTTTGCTAAGCCTCACCAGGACCTGTGCCTGTGGATTCAGCTGTAGCTGGTCTCACACAGTTCCAGGGTGGGGGTGGGGCCTGGGAAATCTTTCTCTATTTCTCTGACTCACTTTGCTGCATTTCTCTGATTCTGCCTGGAGTTTCTGTCCTGGCAGCACTGTCCCTTGGGAAATCTCCCACAACACACACACACACACACACACACACCGTCTCTCTCTGTCTCTCTCCTTCCCCTCTCTCCCTTTCTCCCCACCCCCTCTCTCTTCGATTCCTTGCTCCTCCAAACCTTTTTTTTTTTTTTTTGTGGTTGTTGTTGGTTTTGATCCCTAACAACCAGTTCTCTCTGATCTTGGATTATTTCTCTCTCTTCTATTTTTATGGCAAGGCTGTCAGGTTCTAACCTCTGGGATCTCCTTGTTTCTGTTATTTTTTTTCCCTCTTCTGGACTGTTCTGTTCCTTCCAAATTGCTTTTCTGTTTCCCATGGTCTCTCCCTGTTGTGTGTGAAGTAGGGACTGGGTCCCTTGAGGATCTGTCTGTCTGCAGCCCCCATCTGCACTCCACTGGACATCCCCTTTCTCTCGGAATAGCCAAAGAGGATGGGGGGGGGAGGGGGAAGAGGGGAGGGATCGGGCTTGCCTCTCACACCTGCCAGGTGGGGGAAGCACCTCTCCTCCAGGCGCTTTAATTAACAGCTGGAATTCGTATACAGCAAGAGGACCTTTGACGTGTAGATGCTTAGTAGACTGAAATAGAACACCCCCGATACTGAAAGATCATCCCAGACAGCAGAAATGTACAAAATGAGCACAAGACATCAAACTTAGAGTTGAGTCTCTTCACTTGACTCAGAATAGACTATCATGCACACACACACACACACACACACACACTTGACATATACACAACCCCACATGCTGACCACTTAAATAGACACATCTACCACTTGACTGTGGAGGAGGACCTCATTTGAAGGAGTGTGAATTTCAGTGGGAGTCACATGGTGGGTGGGAAAGGGAACCCCAGCTGTGGATGCTACTCCTCACCCTCCCTCTCCTCTGCAGGACTTTGTGGTTGGGCTCTCCATCCTGCTTCGAGGGACGGTCCATGAGAAGCTCAAGTGGGCCTTCAATCTCTATGACATTAACAAGGATGGTTATATCACCAAAGAGGTACTGGGTTGGCAGGCCTGCTGCCCCTCCTCTCTCTCCTGAAGCCACTAACCTGGTGATTCTCAACCCTGCCTTGCGACCTTGCCACAGTCTCACAAGTGGTTGGTTTGGCTCAAACATTTTTATCTGAAACAATCGTAGCTTCTTGTTTTGGAGACAGGTACATAAACCTATTTCCAGTCTCTCTTGGGAGTCATTGGTTAGGCTCCAGAGCACTCTTTGTGTGCCCCAGCTCACTCTTTCCAGGCCCCCCAGACTCACCACCGCCCTAGAGGTAGCTTTGGCCTTTGGAGGTAACATCCAAAGGTTCCAGGCATCTTGCAGTGGAAGCAGACTCATGCAGCTCTCTGTTCCCCAGGAGATGCTGGCCATCATGAAGTCCATCTATGACATGATGGGCCGCCACACCTACCCTATCCTGCGGGAGGATGCACCCCTGGAGCATGTGGAGAGGTTCTTTCAGGTGTGTGAGCCCTGGCTTCCTGAGGAGAGGGAATAGCCCTAGTGAGTCTTCAGCCAGTGCCAGCGAGGCGATGCAACTAGGCTTCCCTCCTGCTCTAGCTGATGTCCCTTGAGAAGTGAGTGAAACTTAGGCCCTGTCCCAGTAAACTTCATTTGGGAATGAAGTATCCTGGGCACATAGATGCAGAGGCGGCTGGCACCCACCCAGGGTCCAGGGTTTTAGTGCCTTCTGGGACCAAAGAAGCTCCCCTCCTTCCACTCTACCTGAGTGGTATTGAAGTTGCCTCCATTCTGGAGGAACTGAAGGAACCAATAGTTTAATTTTTTACCCTGTCATTCTGTCCCTCGTAAGCTCTGGCTTCTGTCAGAGAGAATGCTGAGAAGCTAAGCTGAGGTAAGCCAGCAGGGAGCTCACTAAGCAGGCCACCTGAGGAGACACCAAGGGCAAGGTTGGCTGAGAAGGGTGGGAAATAGAGGGACCAGTTGAATTGGAGGAAGGCCACCACTTCCACCCCAACAGTGTCTTCAGGCTGGAGTAGGGGAAGGTCCTAAGGGACAGGCTCACCTTGGGTATGATTTGGGTTGCAGAAAATGGACAGGAACCAGGATGGAGTAGTGACTATTGATGAGTTTCTGGAGACTTGTCAGAAGGTAGGTGGTATTAGAGGGCTGGACTTGGGGCCTTCTGTAGTTTGTCTGTCTCTCTTGGTCTCCCCCAGTCTCTGTCTCTCTCTGAATGTGTGTGTGTGTGTGTGTGTGTGTGTGTGTGTGTGTGTGTGTGTGTTTCTCTCTCTTCTCCTCCCTCCCTCCTCACACACAGGGTTCTGTTCCTGCCAGGGTATATGGAGGATGTTATTAGCTGTGCTCAGGTCTCAGGTCCCACTTATGGGGAATCTTTCCTTTTTACTGAGTCCATCTCCTCAATGTCCCCTGCACTTGTCACCTTCCTCATTCACCTAGTCCCCACCCCCAGAACTTCACTCAGCTCTGCTCATGATGTCTCCAGAGAGCAGATGTGGGGTTAGCAGGGGGTGGTGATGAGCTCAGTATCCTCCTCAGACAGAATCACACTACAGGAAAGGTAGCCAGAGCCTCCCTGGAGCTACTGCAGATCCTCCTCTCAGAGTCCACGAGGACAAGAAACACATTCCACGGCCTCCCACCTCTGAATAACTCCTGGTTTCTGACCTGACTTGTAGCCAGGGGTTTTTGTGCATCAGTGGTGGCCAGACCCTGCTCCATCCCTAGGAATGACAGACCACTTGGGCTCTGGGGCTAACTATTCCATCCCTCTGCTCCAAAGTGCCCCATCTGTCCCGTGAGACATACTCTCTGACGGGGATCTACAGTTAGTCAGCATTGGGGAATACTTCTGCCCTGCCCCCAGCTCCTGACCAGCCTCTCCTTTCTTCACACAGGACGAGAACATCATGAGCTCCATGCAGCTGTTTGAGAATGTCATCTAGGACATATGGGAGGGGACCCTGGGTGGCCATTGCTTCTCAACCCAAAGAAGCTTCAATCCTGACAGGAGAAGCCTCTATAAGAAACATTTTTTTCTAATATATTTGCAAAAAGTGAGCAGTTTACTTCCAAGACACACACACACACACACACACACACACACACACACACACACACGGTTCCTCTGGCTTGGCAAAGCCAGGAGGCACCCCCAGCTATTCCCAGGTCAATAGATAAGGCTGTCTCTGGGATGGCCAGCCCTGGCTGGATGTTACCCACAAGGAGTTTAGAGCCCAAGAGGGCCAAGTCTACAAAGCTAAGGTCCCTGTGTTTTTTCTACCACTTGGGAGATCAAACTACTCCCTGCCCATGGACCCACGCTCCTAGGAAGCTCCCAGAAACTCCATAGGGGCCAAGAGGGGAGGGGCCAAGAGTAGGGAGAAATGGTGTTGGAAGCTGAGCTTGCAGCTTTATGCTAGTGCTCATCTGAGGCCCTGGAACCCCAGTGCCAGGCTACCTATTGTGGGGCGAACTTAGATAGAAGGACCACTGGGCTATGTCTTCCTTTAAGAGTAGGTCAGGGTTGAGGTTTATGGAGAAACTGAGGGAACAGTTTGTCCATACCACTGGGTGACGGCTACTGGCTAATGGGAACGTGACTGGTGGAGATCTCCCAGCTTCCAGCACCAGGCTGGCCTCCCCAAGGTCCTCTTTGGTTCTCTGGGGAGATCACTTGGCTCAGGGACTGATAACCAGGGAGCTGGACTGTGATGGGAGAGGTCTGGTAGGGGGCATCCCCCTCTTTTTCCCTGGCCACTTGCCACCCAGTTCCTTAACACAGTGGATCGGCCACACCTCTGTGGCTGCCCTTGAACAGGCTCATCCCAACCAATACAAAAAGCACAAAAACACCCTAGCAGCTCAGGTCACACCCACAAGGGGGAGGCAGGGGACCCTGGGTAGGAGAGGCCTGGGTCCCTGTGGCCCTGATTCAGTGGCCAAGAAAGATGCTCAGAAATCCATCCTGTACCTCAGAGCCTTGCGGTCTCACAGACCTTTCCCAGCCCAGCTCGCCAACATTCTAAAGCACAAACCTGAGGACTCTGATTGCCTGGGCTGCACCCTGGGTATCAGAGTCCATGTTAGCCCTAAGCTGGATTTATCCCTGATGACTGGGGTCCTGTGACCAGGCAACAGGTCAGCAGACCTTCAGGAGAAGAGAGAGCTGTTCCTGCCTCCCAAGGCCTCTCCCAGAAGGGACAGTGTCCGGGGCAGCATGTTCCCTGGAGGAATATTCCCACAAAAGTACATTCCGTCACCTGCAGCCCGGTCTCTGCTCAGGCCTGCCTCTGAGAGTCAACTAGTGTTCCCCAGAAGGCCAACCCCAGGGTAAGAGAGGTCCTTAGAGGAAGGACAGGGTGACAGCACCCTATACACAGGTGGACCCCCCTCATAGGGCTGCACTAACCCCATCTCCATCCTGACGAGGGCCTCCCTTTACCCCATCTACAGACCATCAGCTCTCCCTGGCTCAGGGACCTCCCCCACCCCAGCCTGCCTCTTCCCATTGACGTCCCTGTCTTGTGAGAAGCCAAGGCCACGGAGAAGGCTACCACTCTAACCTGCTGCACCCCTTAGCCTCTGGCTGCACGCCCAACCTGGAGGGGTCTGTCCCCTTTGCAGGGACACAGACTGGCCGCATGTCTGCATGGCAGAAGCGTCTCCCTTGGGTGCAGCCTGGAAGGGTGGTCCCTGTTTCACCGCCCACCAATATTCAGTCCTATATATTTTAATAAAAGAAACTTGACAAAGGAGATGGACTCTCTTTGGCTTCATCTGAACGGTCAGTCAGCCATTCCCTCCTGGCTGCTATTAGCTATGATTTCTACCCGGTGGCTTGTAGGTGGATGCTGACAGGTGGCTTTGAGGAAGCAAATGCCCAGAAATTTCCAGGCTCCCAGTGTGACATCACTGAGGGAAAAAAATGTCACATGTCATGGGCCTTAGGGACCTTCAGAAGATGTTCAGGTGCTAGAACCATAAACACAGAAGGCTGTGGGACACTGTGGCTTTCTGAGATGTCATTTATATTTCATCGCCAGGTATTTTTCTTCCCAATTCCAGAAATTCACTTCTGGGTGTCCTTTGGCAAGGGAAGACAGGCCATATGGAAAAGGGAGCAGAAAAGAAATGGGAACGCAACTGAGTTGGTAGCATGCTTACCTGGCATTCATAAAGCCTGAGTTTGGGTACCAGTTTAGGTGGGACTAGGGATTTAAAGCACCACACTCTTTTCATCCCAGCACTCGGGAGGTAGAAGCAGAAGGATCAAGTTCATCATCAGCTACATGGCCAGTTTGAGTCCAGCCTGGGCTACATGAGACTTTGCATATGTATCTACATGTGTAGCACAGCAGGGGGTGTCACTTCTGCCCAGGGGATGGTTGGAGGATGAGGGGCAGAGGTTGTTTGTGGCTGAGCAGATAAATGCTTGGAGCAGGGAGGTGATGGGGGGCTGTGGTACTTTGTAAGTGGCCCCACTGGACAGCAGGCTGATGAGTGGGCATTAGAATAAGGTGCGGACTGTGAGGCAATCCCAGAGGGTCTCCAGCCAGCCTTAAGCACACAGGCCACTCAGTAGCACCCCATGTTCTTCTGTGACAGTTGTCGGGTAGAAAGGCTATTGAGCCAGTTGGCTGTGTGACCAAGAGAAGTCACACAATCTCATTGCTTCACTTTCCTCCCTCATGAAAAAGGAAGAGACAGAGAGAGAGAGAGGGAGGGAGAGAGAGGGGGAGGGAGAGAGACAGAGTGAGACAGAGAGAGACAGAGAGAGACAGAAAGACAGACACAGACACAAAGAGAGACAGGGAGAGACAGAGAGACTGTACTGTAGAGCCAACTTACATGAGTATTCAGCCTGGCAAGTGGGGTCAGGCCCGTCTGTATTCTAGAATACAGGGGCTCCAAAGGCTGCTTCCATGAATTGACTCCTCTGCCTCTGCCCTCTGTCATGTGCAGTGTCTTCCTGCTCCCACACAGTCTCCTTTATCTCTGAAGGACACATGCTCCAGAGGAACTGACTGCTCTGACCACTTCCTGTGAGTGTGCTAGCTCACACATGTAATCTCAGCCCCTAGGATGCTGAGGCAAGAGGATTAATCCATGAGTTTGAGGCCAGCCTGGGCTACACGGACTCCCAGGCCAGCCTGGGCTATATAATGAGTACAATGAGAACCTTCTCAGACAAAGACTGTCCTTCCTGCTCATGGGGGCTGTCTTCTGCCCAGTTTCTTACCAGTCTATGGATTGGCTGCCCCTTGGGACAGGTATCAATGCTGATCCAACCAGCTCTGGGCAGCACTCTCCACCTGCTGGCCAGCAGAGTATGGGGAAAAGGTGGTAGGTTAGACCACAGAGGAAGAGCTTCTTGTCCCTGCAAGGCAAACCTGAAGGTAGGAAAGGATAATGTCTCCATATGATTCCCAGAAGTCCCTTAACACAGTCCCAGGCTGCTAAAAGCATTTGACATATCGGGCATAGGTCCTGTGCTTCCACTCTGGAACTTTCTGACTCGTGTTGAGAATAATGTCACTGAACCTCAATGTCCTTAACTGGAAAAAAAAAATCCTTGATTCACACTACTTTGATAATTAGGGGTTGTCTGTTTTGAGACAGGGTTTCACTAGGTGGCTCAGGCTGGCCTCCCCCTTGGTGGCCTCTTAACAGATGTTTTTTTGTCTTTCCTGTGCACTGACATTTTTGTGTATTTCCCCATCCTATAGAAGCATAACTCACACTGATAAGCCATCAGATAAAGGACATTTGTGATGGCCTCCAGTTTCCTTGGTCACCCCAAAAGCACATGTGGGAGTCGGCCTGCTAAGGTGGGGCAGTCCACATCAGTCAGACCACGGCCAGTGATCTAATATCCATATGCCCCACTCCTTGTACCACCCACCTCATTATCTGACCAAAGCAGAAAGATTCAGAGCAAACTCTGACCACTGGGGACCTGACGTTTAGAGAACATTTCTCAGTCTACAATCTGGTTGCACTCCCCCTATGGACCACCAGGGGGAGATAGCACCATTTCTTGTTTCATCTCCTCTGACTCCAGGTCCCAGGGGACCACAGGGAAAGGAAAGTATCTGTCATCTCCTTCAAAGTCCCAAAGACATTTTCCTATTTCTGCTTCATCCTCATTGGGGTTTAAAAAATTAAAAAAAAACATGCATAGAATGTATGAAGAAGCAGTTCCATAAATGCATCCACAGTAAAGCAAACTGGGCGTTGGGGATAGGGGACCCATAGGGGTGTCCTATTTTATTAGACAGGACACAGAGAACTTCTCACATACATAACCACTTGGCCTTTTCTAATCTTGGGGGGGAAACATCTTGAGAACCCCCCTCATATCTGCCAGCTGGGCCCCTATAAGCTCCAGGAGGCAAGAAGAAGACAGTAGTTTATCTGGACCTTAGGAAGGAGTGTCAATGAGCTAACAGGCAGTTTCTCACAGGACTGAACTTCAAAACATCCGCTCCCTTCCCCTTAGAAGCAGAGATCTTTATGCAATCTCAGGACTCTTGAGTCTGACCTTTGCTCAGTGACCTGGAACCTTCAGGAACATCAGCACAAGTCTTTGTCCTTCAAACTCACAGAAGTCCCATGGCCACCCTCAGAGGCTACACAGCTGCAGGCCTATTGCAGTGCTGTATGCTCTTCCGCTGTGTAATCACCACTGGTCTGATCTGTCTGGGCTCTGACATTCTTCCTGCCCAGCTCTTCCTACCCTGCCTGTCAAGTTGAAGTTCCTGAACCTAAATTAGGGGAGCCGCTGAGCTAATTCATCAGACCCCATCCACTCACAGACCGTAGCGTGAGGGAACCCGGGGGAAAGTGCTACAGCTCTGCTGCCAGGAAACTCCGATGAGAGACACCAGAGGGCAGTGAAGGAGGCTCAAGGCTGTGGCTCCGAGGAACATGCCCAGGCCACAGGTTGGGAGACCAAACTTATTGAGGATGATGTAAGAAGACCTGCCTTTCCCAAAGAGCCATGTCTAAACAAAAGCAGGCGCCAGAGAGATGGTTCTGTGGGAAAAGAGCTGGCTGTGTAAGTATGAAGACACGGGTTCGGTTCCCAGCATCCACATAAAAGCTGAGTGTCATACCACACATGGACCTCAGTGTAGGAGGATGTTGAGAGGTCACTGGCCAGCCAGAACAGCCAATTGGTACTATCGGGTTTAGTGAGAGAGCCTGTCTCAAAAACTAAAACTTATCCTCGGGAACTGTCATTCTATAGAGACTCCTGTAGTCAGTGTGTCATTTAATCAAGTTACCTGGAAATTGTAATTTCCAACAAAATTCAAGATATTCAAAACTAACTCATAAATATTTATTTTAAAATTACTTTCATAATCATGACAGTTGCTTGTTGCAGGATATTTGATCACACTGTGAACCCTGAGATTGTATTATTTACTGAAAAAAAACATGTTTTCATGCCCTGAGCACACACCTTTAATTCCTCTGGCTGGAATACAGACATGCAATCCCAAACAATGAAGGTAAAGTAAGTTTGTAGAAGGAAGCACCCACGTTTAAAAGTGATGTCTATTGAGTGGTGGACAAAGTGACAAATCAGAGAAAGATTTGACAAAACAGGATATGCCCAACCCTCATGAAAAAATAAAAAGGAGAGGATAACGAAGGAGTCAGTTTTATCAAGTGTGTTTTACAGAGACAGGTTGAAGAGAGAGCAAACCAGACGCAGATAAAGACAGAATGAGCCAGAGAATGAGAAGCCAGAGGTTAGAACAGATTGCCAAAGTTAGTTTGAGGCCAAGCAGAGCAATTCAAGAGAGGCCAAGAGGGGAGACAGATTGAATCAGTCAGCTTGGAGAGGAGTTTGAGCCAGAATAGCTGAGTTGAACTAGCCAGAGATCAAGAGAGAACAAGGAAGAATAAGCTTATTCAGCAGTAAGTCTCAGAGGCTGAAAACATTCTAGGCCTAAATTAGATTGTATGGAGGTTAGACGCTTCAAGGACTAGGCCTGGGTTATCTCAGACAGAAGCAGTGAGTCTCAGAGATGACAACTAGGGCAGGAAAATAAAAGATACTTTTACAGCTGCCTTATCTTAGGTCTTCAGCATCATTCGGCAACATCCCAGGAACCTTATGTCCTATGTGTTTCTAATTCACATGCCCCTCCACCATCAGAGCACAATCTCTGAGTAACTGTCCCTCCAGCACATCCATGCGTGGGACCTTTAATTATATAACAATAGCTTCAGAAAAAAGGGACTCATCTTAAATGACACTTAAGACTGTCTGAATTGTCTTTGTCCTCCACTGAGGACAAACACCTTGTAATGGAGACTGCACCACAGTTTTATGACTTAACTATTTCTCATACACAGTTCTTTTTTGTTTGGTTGGTTGTTTGGTTGTTTGTTTTTGTTTTTCGAGACAGGGTTTCTCTGTGTATCCCTGGCTGTCCTGGAACTAACTCTGTAGACCAGGCTGGCCTCGAACTCAGAAATCCACCTGCCTCTGCTTCCCAAGTGCTGGGATTAAAGGCGTGCGCCACCACTGCCCAGCTTCTCATACACAGTTCTAAAAGTCAGAAATGGGGGGAAATGTGTGTTTCCCGATGAATCAAATCCTAAATCCTAAATCCTAAATCCTAAATCCTAAATCCTAAATCCTAAATCCTAAATCCTAGGAGAAGTAACTGCACCAAGTTCTGACTGTCCCTCCCCTCCTGCGAAGCATCTCTGGGAGGAGAGCACTGGAATCATGCTCTCTGACTGATAATCTGGGGGGTTCACTGAAGCAATGCCGTAAAAGGAAGGAGGAGGAGGAGGGGGAGGAGGAGATTTTAAAAACTGTAAATGTCTATGAGGCTCAGAACTTAGGTTTCTAAAACTGCATCACTTGGATCAGTCAGAGTTTGTCTGAATACAGATATGTTTACAGTTACGGGGCAGTGCGCTGCTGTGACTCGGGCGTAGCTTGGGAACTGTGAAAGCTGAAGGTCCTGAGTCCTCACTTCATTTCTGCAGTTACTCTGTGACCTGAACACCTACTCATTTGATGGTGCCAGTGTCCTGTGTGCAAAGCATGGGAAATAATATTATCCTTTCTGTGCAATCAAACATATGACCCTGCATGAAAT
The DNA here is from genome assembly GCF_004785775.1 of Grammomys surdaster. Classification (NCBI taxonomy): domain Eukaryota; kingdom Metazoa; phylum Chordata; class Mammalia; order Rodentia; family Muridae; genus Grammomys; species Grammomys surdaster. Next base: position 20,590,480 of record NW_021604587.1, read on the forward strand.
AAATGCAATTCCCAAACTTGCCTAGAAAACACAAGTGCACACACGTGCACACACGCACACACACATACACACACAAGACAAAGAGTACTAGAGGAAGGCCTGATGCCAACCACTGGCCTCCACAGGCATGTGGATGCATGTACCACACTCACATATGCAAAAATAAATAAAGTGAGTAAATAGCTCAAAGTCAGAGAGACAGTGGGGCCTCCCTCAGCACGGGAAGTATTTGTGGCACAGATACTGTGAAGTTGCAGTTCCTCAACCTAAATCATAGTTTGGAGCACTGGGGGATCCTTTCTCCTGTAGTCACACTCCAGGTAGGTGCAACACTACTGAGCAGGTGCAGCTCCAAGACCCACCTCTGAAGACTTCCTTGATCTAGGTCCCTTCTGGATGGGGCTCCATGCTTCCAATGTGATTTCACCCTTCTCTGTCCCAAACAAGTCCTTGAGCTCCTGAATTCTGCTAAAGGAGGTCATGGAACCTTCTTCAAGGGAAACATCAAAGACCAGCCATCTCCAAAGAGGAGAAACAGCTTGGTGGGGTGTGTTCTTCAGCTCCCTGGATCTGTCCAAAGCAGCTGGTTATGAAAGGAGTGTGCTGAGTCTATTCATCTGCAAAGGGAGAGTCTGTTGTTCACAGACAGAGGAGAATGGGACCCACCAACACCCAGAGAGGGGTGTGCTCTGGGTCCAGAGCAAGCATGGCCAGAAGTAACCTGTGCCTGAGGGGAACCAAGATGTGGAGGAAGCTCCTTCCCGCAGCCCACCCCACACTCACCTACCATCACAGAATCTAACAAAGGCCAAAGGCTGCCTGCTGCCCTCTTCTTGGAGGTGGTGGTACCACAAGTGAACCATGCAACCCACACATCTCCCCGTCTGCTGCCAGACCTGCTGAGGTTGTCATTCTTCGGACTTGGCTCCCAGGCAATGGCTAGACAACTTTGTTGCGCCCTCTTCCTGTAACCGAACTTCTCACCTGCCCCAGTCTCCCATGCCTCTCTGCTCAGGGACTCCTTTGTTCAATTCCTTTGAGCAACTGTGAACACCATAAAACTATCAATGCAAAATTCACATCTATTCTCAGGGATAAAGCTAGTCCAAGATAAGGTAATTAGCCCGTGAACCTGTGACACGGATCCCTACACAGAACAGCTGTGTAATGATCAGCCTCTGGAGATGCCGCTTCTTTACAGACCTCTAGGAATGTCTCTCTTGTCCCCCTGTAGTGGGGACAAGGAAAGCCTCCTGACAGCTCTAGTCTCGGGCCTCCACGCCCACTGACAAGCTTTCCTCTCTGCACTGAAACAGGGAGTTTAAGCTCCTACCCTCACCTCCAGTGGAGAACAAGGTCAGGCCTAAGCTATTCAGCGCTCCTGGGTGGTTGTGATTGGTCGGGAGATGGGCATTGACATGATTACAGCTGAGCTAGCCCTTAGCTGGAATGCTGGGAAAGGAAGCTCTCGCGGTAGTGGACCCGTGTCATTTCGGTCCACGTGTGGGAACAGATCCAAGGAGGAAACAGGTACTATCCCAGGGAGCAGGAGTGGAGGGAAGGAAGGAAAGAGGATACCTAATCCTTTGAGGTAAAGTTCAAACTGTATGGTAAGTGCTCTCAGTGTCTGGACTTTTTCACTTCTAAAAGCCCCTAAAAAGTATTCCCAATACCAGCCTCTGACGCAGCCTGTTGGAACTGAATGTCCAGCGATCTTAGCTGGAAAATTTTTAACTGCTAATGTCAAGGTCAATGCGCTTTCCAGATTCCTGTGGCCCAACTGAAGGAGGGGGTTGGGGGAGAGTCAAGCCAACTATTCTGTTTGTGGAATGCCTTACAAGTAGGAGGGGGTCTAGGACTGACATGGTGTCAGAGGCATACCCCAGAGGCAGTGAGAGCAGCACACCTGAAGCTGGGGTGGGGGGAGGAGGAGCAGCCCTCTGCAGTGGGTCCAGGGAGCCTGGGCAGAGGTCCAAGGTGAGGCTGAGGTGCTCCCTGGTAAGGGTATATTCAGGTCATAGGGCTCTGAGGTTCTGCAAAGTCTGAAAGGCTGCTTGTACAGTTGGCCTATCTGCCTCAGCACCCTCTCCTGGAAGCCCAGCCCAGCCCTCCTCCCTCCTCCCAGCCCTTCCTCCCCAGTGCACAGCACACTCACGAGACATCGCTTTTTCCTAGTTTTAGGGGAAAAAAAACCCACCACAGTAAAACATACAGAAACTAAAAATAAGGCCCCCAAAGAGCAGGTCATCATTCAGCTCCTGACAGCCATGTTGTGAAGGCCTGGAGTTGCTTACTCTGTTGACAAACTTTCCCAGCCCTGAGTAGAAGTTTCTCCTGGGGAAGAGCAACTGTGGCTCAGAGGGAAGGGATGCTGGTCTCAAGCTTCTTTCTCTGTCCACTCTCTGTTCCATGGATGTGGGAAAAGCAGCAAGATACTGGTTGAGCAGGAGACATCTTCACTGCAGGGCCTATCACCCCAGGTCCACTCTAGCATACTGTTTCATTCATGGATTACAGGAAAATAAAACTATGTCTGTGCTTGGGATGTAGCTCAGTTGGTAGAGTGTATGCCTAGTATGCACAAAGTGTTGATCATCAGTGTGACATAATCCCGGTGGGTGTGGTCATATGCACCTATTATCCCAGTGGCTGGAAGGCAGGGGCTGCATTGTTTGCAGTGTATGTTTTATTTGGATATGATGCCATTTGCTGCTTCTCTCTGTCCCAATTCCATTCTATATGAAAGCTGTTATGAGCTCAGGGAACATTTTTGGCAGCACACTATTCTGGGGACTGATGTTGTCATGAGAAAAGCAACTCTCACTCAGCTTCTCCTGCTGTGTTCATAACACAGATCTCTTCTGGTCCATGGAGGATCTTCTTACACACCAAACAAGCAAGCAAATTTTGCACAAGGGAACATTGCCTGGGATATCCTCATTCAATTCAATTCCATACTATCTGAAGATAGCACCAGATCCCAGAGGACGGGGTCCCGGTTCCTGAGAAGTCTCTCCTAACTTCCCATGCTAATTGTGAGCCCGAGTTCATCTTACTTAAGCATCAGACTGAAGGACTCTGGTTCCCTGATCCCCTCCTTGGATTTGATTAATTTCATGAGTAGCTCACAGACTTGAGAGATGCATACTCCTGGCTTAATAATGTAAAGGATTATAAATAGTGCACGGGGCTAGGAGTTCTCAGCATCCAGCCTCCCTTGCTGAGAACTGTTTGATCGTTTGGGCCAAGTGGAGGAAGGGTCCTTGGGCCCTTGGGAAGGAGGGGCAGGAGGGGCGCTGGCCCAAGGCTTGCCAGGCATTTTGCTTTGACTGACAGTAGGGACAAGCAAGGCAGTTGATCATCCTTGAGGCAGCGATGGGAACTTGGAAGGTGTGTGTCTGCCCTTGTTTTGAGCAAACAGAAGTGTGGGAGTCTTACTCAAGTAAAATGGCTCTTTCTAGTGAATTGTTTTGTGAAATATAGAAAATGGAGAGGGTTTTTTTAATGTGTTTATGTGCATATATGTGCTGATGCATGTTGAGGCCAGCAGAAGGGCTTAGATCTGATGTGAGTGTGGGAACCTGAACTCTAGTCTTGCAAGAACAGCAAGAGTTCCTCATTGCTGAGCTATTTCTCCAACCCTGGTGTTACTGACCCTACTTCTAGGAGCACAGAGCCAAGGTAAGATTCAATAGTGTTGAAGAGAAACAGCAAGATCATGTGGTGGTGGTGCCTCAAGACTCCTATGGGGCAATGTGTGCTGGTCCATGCCTTTAACCACAGCACTGGAGTTTCAAGTAACTGGTCTCTGTGAGTTTGAGGATAGCCAGGGCTACATAGAAAGTTTGTCTTAAACAAACAAACAATTTTTGTGTGAGCTTATAATGCTATCAGCAGCATATACGAGTTCCTGTACTTCCAAATCCTGTGGACACTTAAGAGGAATTTTCAGTCATTTTAATAGGGTCACAGTGTGTCATACTGTGACTGTACTTTGCATTATCATGATGTTCCATGTGCTTAAGTATCTTTTCTATCCTAAAGTTCTGGGTGTCTCCTTCTGTGAAGTTATCTATGTAAATCTCTTGCCCAATGATCCATTCAATTTGATTATTTTCACTTACCAACTTTTGAGCATTCTCTGTGACGGCAGGAGACAAGCCATTTGTCTGATTTGCAAATATTTCCTTCTGCTCCACAGCTTGGATTTTCAGATTTTTTCTGGCCAAGACTTAGAGGAAGGTTGGTATGAGATTCTGTTCACACTACAATCTCAGCCTCCATGGGTTCCCTTTATAATTAGGCTTAGCTTCTTTAAGCTAGGCTGAAGCCTCACTCTGGATTCCTGTCTCAGACCAGGATCCTGAGGTGCCTTTGGGTGTCCCTAAGGTATGTGACCTGAAGCTTATCTAAAACCAGACTCGTCCTCCTCTCCCAAACCCAACACCCCTGCAGAAGCTGCATTTCCACAGATGGCAGAGGCTCCATGGCTAAAGAATCAGAGTGGCATGTCCTTCCCTCTCAAGTCTTCCTCTTGTCGTGGAGGACCCGTTCATCCTCCTGAACACTCCTGAGCACTTGCCATCTCCACCACGCAGCGCAGCCCCACGGCTCTCATCTGCGCTACTCCTCCCAGACAAGCTTCCTTGATTCAGATTTCTCAAGTGCAAGCCCCACCGCGGCACCTCAGCTGAATTCCTTCCAAAGGTTTAGATAAGCATTAGTGTGCATTTAGATAAGGCTTGGGTGGTAGATATTGATAGTCTGCTTGACAGCTCTAGAGTCGCTGAAAAGGCAAACTTCTGGGCATCTGTGTCAGGAATTATCAAGATCAAGTTAGTTAATCAAGGTGATCAGACCCACTCTAGATTCAGGTGGTGCCACATTGTGGCCGAAAGCCCTGGGCTGCATAAACAAACAAACAAACAGAGAAGGTTGAGCGCCGGCATTCATCTCTCCGCTTCTTGATTGCCGCCATGGTATAGCTAGCATTTTCAGGTTTCTGTCACCACACCTTCACTGCATGGTGGCCTAAACCCTCAAATTATGATCCAAAATGTCCCCCTTCTTCCTTAAGTTTTATGTCAGCTGTTTTGTTATGGCAGCAAGAAAAGTAACTGGGGAAGTCAATGAGCTAGCCCCTCCTGTTCTCTCTTTGCAAAGTTTTGGTTTTTTTTTTTTAACATGTATGGGTGTTTTGTCTACATGCATGTCTGTGCACTATATGCCTGCCTGGTACCTGTACCAGAGAAGAGTCTCAGATATCCCAAAATGAGAGTTACAGCTGGTTGTGAGGCACCTATGTAGGTTCTGAAACTCAAGCCAGGTCTACTGAAAGAGCAACAGGTGCTTCCAACCACTGAGCCATCTCTGCAGCCCGCCTCCTCCTCTCTTTCTGCCAGTCATCCATGCCACTATTAACAGTACACATGAATGTCCTGGCTGAACTCTCAAGAAAATCAACAACACTGAAGAGAGAAGCAAATATCAGTTCCTTATTGGCATGCTCTGAAGTTACTGTCCTGTTTCTAACTGTGAGGATGAAGCCGGTTATACCGGAGACTTTGGAATCACTAATGATCAGAGCTAGGAAGAATGTTGTCAACCTCACAAGCAGGTTAAGCAAACATGGAGTGATGAGCCCCAGGTTTGTTGTGCAGCTCAAAGACCTAGAGCATGGCAAAACAGTCTGCTCCTGTTGCATCTGTTTGGTTTTATTGCACTGACAACCTCGGCTGACATCATGAACTATAAAAAAGCAAGACAAAATCACACAGGAAGGAAAACACTGGGGTTCTTTTTTCTAGGATGTAAAACATTGGTGTAAAAGAAGGCATCACTGTAAAAAAAAAAATAAGAGGAAATATAATAAAAGTCTGTGCTTCTTCCTGGGGCAACTGAAGCCTCTGACGATCTGTCCAGACCTTGATTCATTTAGGACATTCCTTCTCAGACTCCCTTTTACATTTTCATATGCCAGAGGACTCGGGGTGTGGTTGTGTAAGATGTTTCCACTCCAGTGACTGTTGCCGAGACTTGCCCATCACTGCTGCCCCCTTCTCCCCCCCCCCTAAAATAAGGCACGTGAAGATAAGGGTGCTGGTACAGGTAGGTGAAGTTGGTATCAGCTGTTAGGGTCGGAGCCCGAGCCCTGCCAGGCCTAAAAAGTAGGCAGGCTTCACTGTGTGAATTAAAGAAAAAACGATGAAAAGCTGACTAACACGTTGCCAAATGTGGCCATACTGGAAAGAAGAACAAAAAAATAAAAAAATAAAGTTTAGTGACTTCCCAAAGTCCATCTTTGGAGTCCTGACATGAGGTTCAGGCTCTCAAATAGAAAGCCAGTGGTGCACATAACTAAGCAGTCTTGGTCAAGGTGTGGCCCTGCCGATAATTGATGCACCATTACCTCAGTTCCAGTCTTTCCCACAAGATAGTCTGACCAGTTGCCAAAATTGTGATCTCTCTTACTGGATGACAAAACTCTTCCTTTAGCTGGCACACACACATTTCAGCTTTTTCTTTCCCCCAGCACACAAGATTCATGGTTGAAAAGCCCAATAGCGGAAGAGGACACAAGCGCCTTCAGAACAGCTTCACACCTGCCAAGACAGTTAAATAAGTGGTTGGACGGCCCCTTACTGGCTCGGGAGTCATCATGGGCAAAATCACTCCTGGCCTTTATGCTTTCGCCACAAATACAACAGACATAGACATCCCTCTCCTTGGTGGGTCAACCTTAGATCACAAAACTTGTTACTGTCTACCAAAGTGCTTCCTGGACAACTGAGTAGGTGCCTGGCCCAGAAGCAGCGCCTGGCCAGAATCAGAACCTCAAAGGTCAGATGCGCTCTCTCCGGGTCTGGGTATTCCAGGGTCACCCTGGAGCCAGCAAAGGTCTCCCCAAATGCACACACTGGGTACCTTCTCAGAACCCCGTGGCTAAAAGAAGTACCTCGCAGCAGGAGGGCAGACTTCCGGGAGGAAGCAGGCGTCCTCCTATTGGCGACGGCCTCGTGACGTCACCATATCGCGACTGCGGGGGGAGGGGATCTATTTCCCTTGGAAGAGTTAAGTGCTTGTTACGGTACTGGCTGTGGCTTCTCCGCCCGCCCCTTTAGACCTTCGGCCCCGCAGGCTAAGGCTGACAGCGCAGGAAGCCGGACAAGTCCGGCTGCAACGACCAGGTAAGCTGAGGCTAGGCCAGCACAGAGGGAGGTAAACTGGACTTTGGAAGCCGAGTGGCCGACCTCGGTTCCCAGAGAGTGGAGATCAGCAGGGTCTCACGCACGGCACTGCGCCTCAAGCTGCCCATTCCTGTACTGTTTGCTAAGGGACCCTTGTGCTGTGAATCATAGTGATTCTTACAAAAACAACAGTGCCCCCTTGCCAGGTGACTTTACCTCGTGAAGCCTCGGGGCTGCTTTCTATTCTTTGGTGATTGTCATAAAGATAGAATGAAACAACCTGTGAGCGCCCGTCACAGGTTCACCAGGTTCACCATCGTTGAAGCACAATCAGCGGGGTTTAGAGTTATCAGAGGGCAGGTGTTCAGCTTTATCTCTGAGGCCATGACCATGAGCTGGTAGCAGTTAGGGCCTGAAAGGAGTAGTAGGCTGGGTTGAAACTAGATTATCTTGCTTGGGAAGTATCTTGCTTTTGAATTAAGAACTTCAATGTCAGCCGGGCGGTGGTGGCGCACGCCTTTAATCCCAGCACTCGGGAGGCAGAGGCAGGCGGATTTCTGAGTTCGAGGCCAGCCTGGTCTACAGAGTGAGTTCCAGGACAGCCCGGACTATAAAGAGAAACCCTGTCTCGAAAAACCAAAAAAAAAAAAAAAAAAAAAGAACTTCAATGTCATCTAGACATGGATTCAAATACCAGTTTTCTTTTAGCTCTATGACCCTTGAACTTCAGGCAAACCAAACCCCTTACCCTATACAAGTCTTGGCTCGTTCATCTGTAAAATTGGGCCAGCAACACCTGCCAGCCACAGTCAAGAAAATTATAACAGACATCATAAGTGGAACACTTGACTTTCCCCGGGACAGTACTGTCATTTTATTGTACGGTGTGACTGATCACATATGCTGGGACAGCCTTTGGACTGTGGCATGGTGGTACTTGTATAAAACGACAGAGCAGGAAATGGAAAGCCTTTGGTTTTCTGGCCAGACTTGGAAGCTGTCACTGTGGTGATCCAGAACAGGGTAGGCTGGCAAAACCAGATGAGGACCAAGAGCCCAGGACTGAGAAAGCTATGTCTCGCAGTCTCTCTCATTTTTTTAAATTTATTTTTATTTTATTTTTTGGTTTTCCAAGACAGGGTTTCTCTGTGTAGTCCTGGCTATCCTGAAACTCACTCTGTAGACCAGGCTGGCCTTGAACTCGGAAATCCTCCTGCCTCTGCCTCCCAGGTGCTGGGATTAAAGGCATGCACCACCACCACCGCCTGACTTCGTTTTTAGTATAAAGATATGTGTGTGTGCGCCTTAGTTTTTAAGACAGAATTTTTCATTGCCCTGGAACTCTTCAATTAGACTAGACTGGCTGGCTAGCAAGCCCCAGGAAGCTACCTGTCTCCACCTCCCCAGCACTGGGGTTACAAGCATAGACCACTGTGTACAAACTTTTTTACATGGGTTCTAGGGATTTAACTCATCTTCATGCTTTCAGTGGATGCACTTTACCAACCATGCTGTCTTCCTAGCCCCATACTGGTTTTAAAAGCAAAATATCTAGAAGGGAGAGGACTCTGATAAGGAATGAAGAGCAGACCTAGATTAAGACAAAGTAAGGGAGTGGGTGGTGATATGGAGTGTGGGTTAGCTGGGGTGTAGCTCAAGCTAGCGTGTGCCTTCCAGGCTGGCACCTATACCATAAAAACAAAAGGAACACGAGAATGAAGCTTAACTTTGGATGGAGCTTCGAACTCAAAGCAGGCCCTGGACTTTTTTTGATAATATCCAAGATATCATCTTGGATCTGAGGCCAGCCACTTCCCAAAGTTGATCATCACTAGGCTCTTCCAAGAAATGAAAAGTCAAGCCCCTTGCATCTTCCATCAGTTTAGTGAACAGGGTAGTGCAAGCCTGTGTTCACACACAGCAGCAACAGTGTAGGCTCAGTAGTGAAAGAGGCAGACATTGGTACTGAACCCAGGGAGATGGCTGAGTAGTGTGTGAGGCCAAGTATCCAGCCTCTTGGTATCCTGAGTCTCCCTGTGTACCAACAGCAGAAACTGGTACCTACTAGAGGGGATGGAGGGCAGCTCCTAAGCCAAGGTAAGCTGGTAGGGGTTCTAGCTTGAGCATGTGAGCAGAAGAAAGTGTTTAAGTCAGAGGGCAACGGGACCAATCAAGTAGTTTTTAAAAGTTGCATGAGGTAGCTGGGAAGCCATTTCTAGCAATAGCCATTTGCCTAACTTGGGCTGATTCCTAGTCCTGCAATTTTAGCCTTCCTCAGTTAAGGAGGACTTCCTCTAAAAGCTAGATAGAGGTAGCGGCCTGGCCATCTTCATAACATCATCTCAACATCTAGGGCTTGTGTACATCAGTCGCTCACATCTATTACCCCAGCATGCAAGACGACAGGTCTGAGTTGGCCTGCTGTGTTTTCCACTTGCCTGCAGCAGTGGGAACTTCCAGGAAACACTGGTTGAGAAAAGCCTGGCATGGTCATCTGTACTCTGACTTTTTGAAGTATAACAGGTAAAACAATATCAAGCACTTCCCAAGTGGCATGCTGGGTATGATTGATGGGGCAAAGGAATGAAAGGATCTTCTTGAAGGTTCTACAGTCCTTCTGTCTCCTGTGGCTTGCTTCTTCCTTCCAGGCTTTGATGCTGGGCTCTGGTAGAAGGAGGTTGTTCTCAGCTCTGCTGCAGGTTCAGAAGAAGCCCTGTCAACCCTCCAGAAACATGAGACTGGTACAGTTCCAGGCACCTCACCTGGAAGAGCCTCACCTGGGCCTGGAGTCAGGGATTGGTGGGGGAGTTGTAGACTTAAATGCTTTTGACCCGACACTCCCCAAGACAATGGTGCAGTTCCTGGAGCAGGGAGAGACTACCCTTTCAGTAGCAAGAAGGTAAGTAAGTAGGTAGTCTTGACCTAATTCCCCTCCCTCTTCCCTCTCTTCTCCTGCCCTGAGAATCAGAACCAGCAGGTAGCTTTTCTGCAAAGGAGCAGGGGGATCCCACTGTCCTTTCATTTGTTCTTTTAGTAAAGAGCTAACAGGAATATAAATCTTCTCATTTTTGAGAGAGGGTCTTGCTATGTAGCCCAGACGGGCTTTGAACCGGAGAGCATTCTGCCTTAACTCCTTGAATGCAAGGACTGAATTAGAGGTGTATATGACCATACCTTATATAACAACACTTTCAGTTTACAGAGAGGGAAACTGAGGTTCAGGGAGGGTTATTAATTTATTTGATTGTGTAGTCAGGACCTTTATTATACTGCCTTCTGAGAAGCTAAGTCCCTCCCATTGGAGGAACCTGGCACAAGGCCCTAAGAGAACCCTCTTGGGAAGATGGCATGGTTTAGACCATTAAAGAGATTCCTAAGTTTGTGCTAGATTAACTGGGAGTGACCCTGAAGCCAGTCATGTAATAATCAGTCTAAAGAGTCAAACAGTAGTTTAAAAGCACTTTAGAAAGTGTTTTCACCCAGCAGAGTAGCAGAAATAGAAATGTTTGACAGCACAGTGTCACAGAGCACTGTAATCCCAAATGGTCATTTTCTTAAAAGTTAGAAACCACTTCCTTTCCTGTTATTGGAACCAAGTGTGTGTTGACAGTGTAGGATAGCAGTCATGAGGAGGAGGATGCCTTTAATCCCAGTAATCAGGAGGCAGAGGCATGTGGATCTCAAGGCCAGCCTAGTCTACAGTGAGTTCCAGGCTATACAGAGAAACCCTGTCTCAAAGAAAACAAAAGGGAGGAGAACTTTGTTTGCTAGTGGAACACCAAATATATGTTAAAATGCATAACATACTCTATCATTCATTTACAAGGCCGTGAGATGAGAAGGGTGTTCCACTGCAGCTGGTATGAGCTATGCAGGACACAGGAGTTGTCTCCAGGATGGGACACAGTGACTGAAAGGGGTAGGGAGACCTTTCAGACACCCCCATGTGTACCCTTCACATGCTTCTACATGAGCAACAGTCACCCCAGTGGGGAGGAAAGGAACACCTGATGAATATCACTGTGCTTTGCCATAAAAGGACTCTTTTACACTGATAAGTGAAAGATCTAGAAAATGCAAAAAACAAAAGTCACAACTGCTGAGGGATCTCCCCAGCCTCCTCTGGGATTTCCGACCTGTTCCAACTAGCCCCTCTCCTGCTTGATCTCTACAGAGCCCTGGCTACCCAGCTGCCAGTCATCCCTCGGTCACAGGTGACCTTCTTGGCTCCTGTCACCCGGCCAGACAAGGTGATATGTGTAGGCTTGAATTATGCAGACCACTGCCAAGAACAGAATGTGCGGGTGCCCAAGAATCCCATCATCTTCAGCAAGTTCTCCAGCTCTATTGTGGGGCCTTATGATGAGATCGTCCTCCCACCAGAGAGTAAGGTTAGTGCTCCTCCAAGGTCACTGGACTCCAGCATAGAGTCATCTCCTTAGAGCAGTGGTTCTCACTCTTCCTAGTGCCGCACCCCTTTAATATAGTTCATGTTGTAGTGACCTCCAACTAGAAAATTATTTTGTCTCTACTTAATTTTGCCTTTATGAATTGTAATGTAAATATCCCATATGCAAGAATATCTGTGACCCAAAGGTTGAGAACAGTTGTCTTAAGGGAACTTGTCACTCAGTAATATACTACTCTAGAGAAGATTATACTGTACTAACACAGCCTCAAGGTATAGGTAACAGGAGGAATTAAACTCTCATGTTCCCCAATTACAAAAGTAATTTCTACAATGAAAGTAAATTAATAATCTTAGGTAGATAAAGCCACCAGTATTCCTGCTGCCCACACTTTGGTATGTACATTTTGCTTCAACGTTCTCCCAGCGTTGTTTGCTCAGCTGTGTCTCTTCTGTGCATGCTCCAAGCTAGCTGGTTCCTAAGCCGGGTGATTTTCCTCTGCTGGGATTGCAGATGTATGCTGCTGCATCCAGCTTTTCATTTGCATTCTAGGAACTGAATTTGAGTCATCAGGCTTCTGTGGCCAGCACCTTTACCTGCTGAACCATCTCCCCAGCCCTCCCTCTGTGCTTTTAGTATTTACTTGAATTTCTCCTTTCTCCTCTTACTCAATATAGATGAACCCAGTTTGGCCAGTAGACCCATCCTGCTGGCTTCCATTCCCTTTTGAACACATCTTTACTTTCTGGCCTTTGCTGAAGGCTCTTTTGTGCTTCCTCCTGCACTAGTTAGCCATTTCTCTGAGGAGCTTGCTTCCTTTAGTGGCATAGATAGCACAGGCTAGCACCTGGGTTCAGGTGAACTTCTGCTAGTTCTCATTACTATGAACAACAGCCAAAGAGTAAATTGTAAGTTCTTTCGGTTGCATTGTGATCACTTGCAGAGGCTGGCATTTGTTCACATTTTGTAGCCATGTCCATTTCTTCTTGAGTTGCTTATTTAAGCCCCTTAAACACATTTATTCCAGGATCTTAGTCTTATTTAAATGAATTAATGCATTATAGCACATACATAGTATCAGGCACACAGAGCTTATTATGGTCTGCAAGTCACACCCACATTATTCACTTCACCCTACAGCCTCTGTAGCTCACTTGTCCTCCCTCACTTTGCAGGAAGTTGACTGGGAGGTGGAGATGGCTGTGGTCATTGGAAAGAAAGGCAAACACATCAAGGTGAGGTAGAAGGGGGCTCCCAGACCAGGGAGGAGCAGCAGTCCCAGATCCCGCCTCTGCTAGTCCTGACCATCCCCCAACACACTGGGGCTGTCTTAAGACTGGAACACTGGGCTTTCACTAGCCCTGGTGCTAATGTGTGATAATGGCTTTGAGATTCTTTGTTCTAGAGGTTGTGTCACCTGTGATGTAACCTTATCTGGCCAAATCTCCTGTCCCAATAGGCCACAGATGTCATGGCTCACGTGGCTGGCTTCACTGTGGCTCATGATGTGAGTGCTCGGGACTGGCAAATGAGAAATGGAAAGCAGTGGTTACTGGGAAAAACTTTTGATACTTTCTGCCCCCTGGGCCCTGCCTTGGTTACCAAGGATACCATAGCAGGTAGGTCACTGGTCTTTGTGGTTTGTGCCCTCCAATGTGCAATACCTTTGAATGTCAGGACAAAACGGTGCTCCAACAAGGACTATGGTTACAGCTATACACAGAGTTGCAGTGTTACTACTGTTCCCAGCCTCAGCCGTGAGATAGCTCTCTGTACAGCTTCCTTCCAGAGCCTCTTGGAGGGAACACAGCTGTAGCTGCTGTGAAACTACATCCATAAATGAACTACAACCAAGACAGCACTTGGGAGAAGGGCTTCCTCCACCTGCCTCCATCTGGAATAGTCCTTAAGCTGGAAGGAGTAAGACTGGCTGTTGAGAATGGTGGGGAACGGCCATGATGAAACCTGTTCATTTTCTGTAAGGGAGATAGAGCACCAATAGGACCTCACACATCCTCTGTGCATGCATCCATGGGGCTTGGCATGGCTTCATGGATGAGCTCCTCAGCATAGCAGTGCCTCAGAAGCTGTATTCCAGCTGCTCTCAGGGGTGCAGGATAGCTGCTCTATGTCCCTGTCACTTTGGAGATGTTGAGTCATTTTAGATCTATAATTATCAGCCTCTGCTGTGGATTGATGCCTGCTTTTTCCTATTTTATTTTCCTATTTATTTTACTGTGAAATATGTTAAATATGTAGAGAACTAGATAGTATAATTCATAACTAAATGAATGTACTATTTTTTTTAAATTTTATGTATGTGAGTACGTTCAGATACACTAGAAGAGGGCATTAGATCCCATTACAGATGGTTGTGAGCTATCATGTGGATGTTGGGAATTGAACTCAGGACCCCTGGAAGAGCAGCCAGTGCTACTGAGCCATCTCTCTAGCCCACTGAACGTACTATTTTTAAAACACTTTTTGTATATGTATATGTGCACACCATGGCCCATGGATGGAGGTCAGAGGTCAATCTGCAAGAGTGGTTCTCTTCCTGGGTTCATATAGGTCCGAGGAATTAAAACTCAGGCCCCAAGACAGTAAGTGACTCTACCTGTGAACCATCTCACCTGGCCTGCATGCCCATTTTTAAAGGCAAATCTCTCAGCTGTTTTTCTCCCTGTTTAGAAACTTTAGGGTGACCCTCCTTTCCTCACTTGATGCAGGAATTCAGGGGACCAGTCTGTCCAGGAAGTCCCAGGGTAAAGTGCTAACCAGGCTGGGTAGACATGCTCCCAAAGTTTCCTTTTTCCTTTAGGGCTGGGTGTTGGGCATGGATAACCCCAGTGTTAATTCTGAATTCCAGACCCACACAATTTAAAGATCTCCTGCCGACTGAACGGGGAGGTAGTTCAGAGCAGCAACACCAACCAGATGGTGTTCAAGACTGAGGACCTGATAGCCTGGGTCTCCCAGTAAGTGGACGGGACCTGTCAGAGCCAGCCCCACCAGCAGCTAAGCCTACTCTCAGCCCACGGTCTCACTTGACCCTCTGCCCCCCTAGGTTTGTCACTCTTTACCCAGGAGACGTCCTCCTGACTGGGACGCCTCCAGGTGTTGGCATGTTTAGGAAGCCTCCTGTCTTCCTCAAGGTAAGTTAGTTTAGAAGGGGAAATGTTGGAAAGATGAGAGCTAGGAGGCCTGTAAAGATTGAAGCGTCTGGAGGGGCATGTTCAGGAGCCAAAGGCTAAAAGCCCTGTGGCCTACTGTGTTACAGAAGGGTGATGAAGTCCAGTGTGAGATTGAAGAACTTGGTGTTATCATCAACAAGGTGGAGTGATGGTGTCCCTCCAACCACTGGACTTGACACAAGGTGGGACTTCTGCTCCCACCCAGCTAACTGCTGGCCCTGCCCACTTGAGGCCGCTCTTAGGTAGGCCTTGGAAATAAATTTTCTCTCAAAGTTGCAGCCTAATTTCTACTGTCTTTTAGCCACACACTATTCCCCCACCTCCTGTCCCTGAAGGTGGGCTGTTTCACAGGGCTGAGTAACGAGAGAGCGGATATTGGACACATACTTCAGGCTTAGGGAAGAAACTAACCTTGTCTATTATTACACCAAATGATGAGCTAATACAGGCTTTGTTAAGTTCAGCTTAGCTGTGTCCTGACCAGAACACACATACTTAAGTTCTAGGCTGACAAGTCCCATCAGGTTCCACTCTCTGGTTTTAACTGCAGATGAATTGTCGGATAAATTGTTCCAGCTTGTCCTGATTGTCCCGGTTGGCAAATGTAGGGGACAGGTGGAGCTGGGGTCCTGTAGGGCTGGGCATCTGCTGTAGTACCTAAACCACAAGATGGATTGTAAGCACCCTTGCTGAGGGGACAGTGCCACAGGCCCAAGCTTGTCCCCCTAAAACCTACAGTGATGCCTCAGTGCCTAAGTGTGATGCTTCTATAGTAGTAGTAGGGGAAGACAATCCTTTGTGAATCAGGAAGGCAGGAAAACCATCTACTCTGGCATTCATTAGGATGCCAGATCCCGTGCCCATTGGAGAGGGGAACAATATGGTTCCCCTGAGCAGTTCCAGCAGACCAAGGTGCTGAGGGTGACGTCAGGGACAGGATGGTGATATGGCCTCTTACCCCCAGGTCTTTGAATGTCCAGATTGCACTGATAGCGAGGTTTGGGTCTGCACACTCTGGAGGGAAGAGAGACAATAAAAGCTCTGAGGCAGCCAGGGAGCCACCAGACAGGACTTCCTCCTTTAAGAGGAAGATCAGCTAGGGCCTACATAGGCCCAAAGACTTCCCTGGAGTCAGGCAGCCACTTCCCAGCAGGGGGCAGCAATCCCCAGCAAACCTACCCCTAGGGAGCCTGGGATAGGGGTTGGAACTCACCAAAGATCCCTTCTTCCTGGGCACAGGCCTGTAAAAACTGGAACAACTTCTCTGAGTAGCCCACCTCTGCAGGAGAGATTAAGCCTAGACCTCAACTCTGAGACTGAGCCCCACCCTCAACACTGCCAGGGGAGTGTTCAGGGCCTTACCTGAATCTGGCAGCTGCCCCACATGGAGGAAGGTGGCCGCCTGTGCGAAGGCCTTGAGTATGGGACTGAGCAGGCGGCAGAGGAAGAGGAAGAAGTCAGGGCAGCGGGACTGCTGGCTAAGCTGCAGAGAGACCTGAGTGAGCAAGATGGGCCCCTATGCACCTTACCTCCTCCACCTGCCTCCCCAGGTAGCTTCTCCCCACACACCCTGAAGCAGCGGCCCCCTGGCTCCTCGAAGTCATCACTCTCACTGTCAGTAAAGTCCCCACTTGGCTTCCACAGCAGCTTTGCACTCAGATGCTGTCTTCCTGTGTCACAGGCTGGCCGGGAGCCTGGGGTCTATGGGAGAGTTATTGGTCTGGTCCCTGGTAAGGCTGGGCAGGAAGCAGCTCTACAGCCCTCATACCTGGTCTTGGCAGGTCAAAGAAAGTCTGGGAAGCCCAAAAGGCTCTTCAGAGCTACTTGGGCCAAATACCCAAGCTCACTAAGAAATGTGGAAGCAGACAGTATGGAGAGAACCTTAGAGCTACACATACCAAGGTGGCATGAGACACATGTGCCCAGTGCAGGCAGGCTTTCATGTGCCAGGTCAATAGCAGTACACTCTCAGAGCACACTTGGGTCAGAGGAGCAGCCCAGGACACTGGCACTTGGGTGGGAGCATACCTCCTCAGCAACCAGGAGCCCACACTGGATGAGCCGGTCCAGCACTTCCTGACAGTAGCAGTAGGAAGACTGGCAGGGCTGTAGGAAGAGAAGCACCAATGCCTTTCAGAGAACACCCATGGGGGGAAGGGGCTGCTGGCAGAATCCTGAAGAGGTAGGAGGCCAAGATCACTACCACAGGAGGTCATAAGGACAAGTCCTAGGGTCCTGCTAACCTAGGGGAGGGGGTCTGACCTGGGGTAGCAGTAGGTCTTGAGGTAGCAGGTGCAGCAGCAGTAGGATCTGGCGGTACAGTTCATTCTGACTCAGGAGCTCTATGCCCTGAAGTTCCCAGGGCCCCTCAGGTGGTACTCTGCCTGCCAGCAACCCTCGCACTGCACAGGCTGGCAGAGAAGATGGCTTAAGAAGGGGACCTTTTCCCTCTCCCCTGCACATGCACCCCAACCCTGCTGATCCCACTGACTCACCACCCACAGCTTCGCTCAGGAAGGTGGGCAGCAATTCCATACTCAAGCGTGCCAGATGTGTGAGGCCTGGGCCAGGCCGTGGCACCACCACCAGGTCCCCTTGGTGGACACGCAGCAGAACCACGTGTGCCCTTAATAGGCTCAGCGTATGTTGGGCCAGGCACCGCAGCTGCCCAGAGAAGCCCACATCAAAACCTCGGAGCAGTGTCTCCTCTGTCAGCCAGGAGAATTCCCCCAGGAGCTGTGACAGGACCACACCCTGGAGGCAAAACAGGCCTGAGCAGAGGGCCGCACCCTGCCCTTCCCTGGGCCCCACTGTACAGTGTCCTACCTTTTGGTGCTTCAGCAGCAGCAATGTTGCCATGATGGCTGTGCTCATCACTGCTGAGCTGGCCACACTGGCTGGGGACAGAGGGGAAGATGCTGACAGGGGTGGGGCCTAGAGAGGCTTGATCGCTCCTTCATCATTTGATAGGTCTTCCCAGACACACAACCCAAACTTTACCCCAGAAGGGGAAAACAGGTTCCAAGAACCAGTATTACATGCATTGTGAGCCAGACCCACCCCAATAGCATGCCAGAGTGACTGACATCTGATCAGCGAGCACCCTCTGCAGGCACATGTTGCTTCTCCACTCAGTAATCATCCCCATTTACAGCTAAGGTCAAAGGGCATCTAGGGTAAGGTTGGGTTGGATCTCACAGAGATCTGCACGGTTGCCTTTGGTTCGGACACTGAGCTTATCTGCTGTCCACTTCCCTGGATTGCCTCACTCTTCCAGTATCCCACGTGCATTATGAAGGGGGTAAGGATCAGGTGCTAGCAGCCATGGGGTCCTGACAGCTAGCCCTTTATTATCTACACAGAGAAAGTACTGTTCAAGTCACACTCCAAAAGTGCAGATCTGGGTTTCCCTCACCACTCAGAACATGCCGGCTCAGTCTTCTGACCAGAAGTTGGTCGTCGTCTTTAAGGGCCAGGAGGAGGCCAGTTGATGGGGTCCACTCCTGCTCCTTCTCAGTGTCTGGAACAACACTACTGGGATACAGACCAATCAAAGAATGAAACCAGACTAAAATGTCAGTCGAAAGCTTTCCAAAGCTATAGCTGTTTTCCCCAAGTCCTAGGAGAATTCATATAAAACCCTCCCCACTTCCATGTCTATGTGCCACCCTACATTTGGACTATACAGACATCTAGTGTTGATGTTCTTGGATAGTCAGAGTTGAAAAGCTGCCTGCCTCCCTCTGAGCCCCATACATCTGTGCTCCTTACCATTCACCTAGCACAACGGGCTGCAACAAGTGTTCCAGGGTCTGCCTGCTACCCCAGCAACTTCTAGCATTGATGGTGTATTCCTGCCCAGGATAAAGATGTGTGGTCTGCGCTTGTCACCCCCACCCTAAGAAACCTGTACACAAACCATCACCTAAGAGAAAATAGTATCCTTACAATGGCTTTGAAGGCCAAACCACCACAAAGGTTATCCCAGCCTTTCCCAACTAGTTTCATACCTGGAGGGAAAATGGCTGGGCAAGGTGCACCCGGACACAGACTCTACGGTTGCAGCCCCAGCAGTTACAGAGTCTCCGAAGGACAGCCAAAGCTCCTGTCCATAACCCTACGGGAGCCAAGTCCTGCAGGGAATGAGAGGCTGCAAAAGTATTTTCTTGGGCAAGTCTCAGGGCTGCTACCCTTTCCGCCCTCCACTCTGTTCACTGTTCCAAGTACTGTCTTTTCACCCACAGCCTCTATTGTGGGGTCTTTTGTTAAGATGTTGATGGCAAAGACCTTGGGAGACACTATAGGATAGTGATGACAGGGACAGTCCTTTAAAGACTTCATATCCCAATTTGACTTCAGCCCTAAAGGAGCCCAGCCACAGAACATATTGTGCCACTCAGAAGTGGTGTCTACTTGGACCCCAGGTCTCACATGATTCATGTTACATGGTGCATCTGGAACCAGGTCATAGGCGATGGCAACTGGTACCAGTGTGGCATCTGAGATGATGCCTGCCTGGACTGCCTGGACTACCAGTCCTAGCCAGGCCTGGCCCAGGGCGGAAAGCCTGGGCCCTGGGTACCCAGGGGGCTCTTCAAGGAAGATGAGCAGAGGCTGGCCACTAGTAAGCAGCTGTTCCACAGTCTAGAAGAGGAGAGGAAGGGTGGGCATCAAGGCGAGATCAGCAGCAGACTCCTTTACCCTCGGCCCACCCCACACATAACCACTGGGAGCACTCACTGCACGGACCACTGCCCTTGCAAGGTTGCCCTCTGAGCTGTCCAAGGAGAGGTTGGCCTCTGGGGGCAGGAAAAGTCCCCCAAGTTTCCTCAGTAGAGCTCTGTGAGCACAGGACAGAGTCTAATGAAAAGGGGCTCTGAAGGAGGGCCTGACCCCAGAGGACTACAAAGGCCTGGAAGAATCAAGGCCTGTCTGTTTAGACACTTGAAGCAGCCATGGCTCAGGGACCCATAGCCATCCTTCCATTTGAGACTGTAAGGTGGGCTGCCATAAGCTGAAAACAGGCTGAGAAGGCAAAATAACCTCCATCCCTCTTCTCCAGCTAGGGCCTCCCTCTCCCCCATCATACCTGAGAGCAGGGGAACAGGTGCGGGAGTCCAAAGCCACACGGACCACACCAAGGCCTTGGGAGAACAGTACAAAAGGCAGCAGGAACCCATCCAAGAGGGACTTGTGTGTAGAAAGGAAGACAAGTGGAGAGCCCTGCTCCAAGACAGAAGGAAATGCCCACCCTAAAAACCCATCCAAACCTCAGCATCTGCAAGTCCCAGGGCAGCAGTGAGGGAAGAAGGGCTTCTCTGCACGTTTCCCTAAGGTAAAACAGCCTTCCCACAACTTTAAGGTAATACAGTGGCTTCTTTCAATGGCTGTTGAAACTGAAGGTAGGACAGAAACCCCGGTAGAAGCAGGACTGAAATATGGCAGCCAGGTTGTTTAGAAGTGTGGATTTTCTACCAGCTGATATGGCCTGGACTCACCTGTGCTCTGGGCATCCAGACCTGATCAGGATGGTCGAGCTTACCTCCTGCGCAGCCTTATGGACCATCTTCATCTGTCCCCTGTGCAGCTGCACGTTCAGGAAGAGGCGGTTCAGGAACCACAGCAGTGCCCAGCTGAACAGCCTTGGAAGCAATGCCAGCTTGAGGTGCAGCAGGGTCACCTTCTATAAGGCTCAGCCCCTCAGCACCCCAAAAAGTTGCTCAGAACTCCTCTAAGGCAGCAACATTGTTGCCCACATAGAACAGCAAAGGAAAGTGAGTGGAGAGGTCACAACCTGCTGAATAGACAATGCTAAGTGGCTGCTAGAGCATAAAAGTCCTGATGCCACAGACCACACTTGTGAGGTAAACTCTTCCAAGACCTCAAGATGTAGCTGGCTCACATCAGACACAAATCCTGCCCCCATTATCTAAAGGGAGACCAAAGAACCATACCCTTTCCACACAGAACCCAGCCAGCCTCTATTTACCAACTACCAGGAAAGGTGGAGCAAAAGGGAAGTGATACACGGCGGGCAGGACTTGCTGCACTTGCTCATATGCCCAGTAGCGGGGACCATCTTGCTACCAAAGTACTTAACAGAAAAACTGGTGTGCAAGCAGCAAGTCCACGTCTGATGGAAGCATTAAGTGGGGCCATTCTGAGAAGCAGCAATAAGTGGGAACACTGGGAGAACTGGAGAAGGCTGTGCCCCCGTAAACACTGTACTGTAAAACCACCTTACTACTTAGGTGTACAGAGGAAGCGGGAAGCCCACTAGAATTGCAATTGGGAGCTCTGGCACACGGGGATGAGGCCTAGGCCTGAAAACCTCAACAGCGTCAAGAACTGTGACAGTGGAGGACTGGTCAGGTGTCTGGTTCTTTCACTTAAAACAGATGAGCCTGACACACAACTGTAAGCCCCCCTTCCTTGAGCAGCTTAACTCATCCTCTGGCTGCTAACCATAAACTGTATATTACAGCTCTGCAAATATATGTCCCTTCTTCTGAGCTCTTAGACCTATACAGACAACCAAGTCCTCAAGTCAGTTACTGGAACTCTTTCAATCCAAACATCCGTCCAAGGCCAATTCTCTTCTGACACTCATATACATGTTTAGGTACTAGCCCAGAAATGGATTTCCTATCTTTTTCTTGTTTCCTTTCACCACTTCCAGCCCATGAGTCAGTCCATCCGTGAGTCCCATAATTTACCACCTTAACTTCTCAGTGTACTCTTTCCAAGCCTGTCAGTCAGCTCTGCAGATGCTCAGGTCTCTGCTCTTGATCCCAAACCCATCCTTTTGCCACTTTCCACTTAAAACTCCTGAACCATTTCTACTGCCCTTAGAGTGGCCTCTACTTATTTAGCTCTGATCTGGTTCCTTTTACATCTCAAATTCTCCAGCTGCTCCCAGCTTCACTCATCAGCTTCCAACCCTGTTACAATCTTCAGTGAGCCTGGCCTTTCCTGCTCAAGGTCCTGACTCAGGCCTTTCCCTCCACAGAGACCATTTCCTCTACTTTTACTCCTGTGCCTCCAGGGCTGTCTTTCTTCCCTCCCGGCTCTAACTACAATGTCTGCCCTCCTCCTGGATATTCTGGATCTTTCCTTGTTCCTTTCTTTGACCAGCCATATCACTGTACCTCTTTAATCCCCAGTATCTAAGCATGCAGATCTGTTCTGTACGAACCCAGGGAAGGACTGCAGTAGGCTGTAGTCCATTCTGGTAAACATCAGCCAAATACTCAAGAAGACTAGTTGGTGACTTTTCAAGCCCAGCTAACATCTACTCTCCAGAAGGAGCAGAGGCCTCAACCTAAGGACATATGCCCCTCACCATAGTTACCTGAGCAAGAAGGGACAGGGTGTGGTCTGAATGTGGCCCAGAATGCGCTGTACCTCTTTCTTCACTAGGTCAGGTGCCTGGCCTTCTCCAGCTGCTCCTGGAATCCTACCCAAGAGGAGGTTCTGCACCCTGTTGAGGCCAGGGCACAGTGTTGGGCTACCAATGGTCTCCCTAGTCACTCTTCCAGTGCACAACCAGAAAAGTCTGATATAGGCCCAAACAGAAATAACATTCCAGAAGTCTTGCCCAGCCAGCCCTGCCCATCCTAACCTACAGCCTTGTCATCACTTTAAGTATCCCACAAATGCCAGACTCTGAGCTGCCTCCTCACCCAGTGTTTTCCATGATCTTCTGGGAGGTATCAGAGCTGGTGGGTATGTGCTGCTCCAGGGACCACAGGAAATAACAGAGCCTGCGAACCAGCCAGCCCCGGAACCTGGGAGAAGATGGTTTAGAAAGGGCTCCCCAGAGCCCACAGAGATCTATTCATCAGGAAGGGTCTGCACCTCAGTCTTGTGCCCCAGGACCAAGCGCTATCATCGAACAACATCAACAACAACAACAACAAAACTAAACAAACAAAAAACCCCCCAAAAAAAAACAAAACAAAGAAAGAAACCACTTGCCTGTATAGGCCTTAGTCCCACCCTTCTTCCCCAGTGAGGGGGGCACAGTGGCTTGACACCTTATAGGCAGCCCATACGTGTGCATAGAAGGAATTACAGGAGAGTAAAGCTTGCCTCCATTTGCTATGGCCCTTCTTTTTAACATTGTAGGAAAAAATGATGCCACAGAGGGCCCTTGCAACCCACCACCTGCACCAATAGCTCTGACTACCTGGTGTTTTCCTCCTTCACAAGGATCACATTGCAGAAGCCCAGATCCATTATGCTTCTGTGGAAGAGGGACTCCTGTCCAAGACCAAAGGATAGCATGTCCAAGGGTGCTTTTGCAAGTCACACTGTACCCTGTCCATCCAGCCTCTGCCTGGTGACCCTTTGAGTCTACCAGAAGGAAGGTATAGAGTATATCTCTTATGAGACATCTAACCCCAGATTGTAATGTTGGTTCAGAAAGAAAAGGGCTCCATGCTTAAAATGAATCCACTGTCCCCTTGTGTGGAGTTGCCTTCTTAGAGATAAGCACATTAAGACCCTGACAAGGGGTTTTAGCTCCTCTGGAAAAGAGAATGTACATCTTGAATCTCCTTTAGAATGCTGAGGCCTCTTGGCACCAGCATATGATATAGAAATGCAAGAGATACTGAGTGCTATGGGAGTCTGAGTTTGGGAGTACTGAGTGGACAGTATCCCCAAACTGAACAGAATCAGTGCAAATCTAGTTATATTCCAGCCTTGCGGGCATAGCCTAACTCTCCTGAGGCCTTCTATCCAACTCTCCTAAGCCACATCCCAACAATAGACGCTGGTATATCCATTCCTCTAACAGACAAGGGCATGGTACAGTGAAAGATTAGGCTTGGAAAGACATGAGGAAGGCAGCTGCCCAGGATCCTCATTCCCAGAACCAAGCCAGCAAAAGCTTCCAAGGGAGGGCCATCCCTACCATCACTTACCCAGCTCTTAGGAGTACAGGTCTGGCAGCAGCGACCCATAAAGGGGCGATACTTCCCCAGAAATGGAGTGATGGCCTCCATCTTCATCCCAAAGCCTGAGGACCAAAGGCTGGTCTGGAAAAAGGCCACAAAAGAGGTGATCAAACTCAGGGTCCTTGGCAGAGGGAGGAACACATCAGGAGTGAAGGTCACAGAGGGCCACTGGGAGAGCAAAGAGTGTGAGAGTTCCACACTACCTCTTGACCATTGTGGTTATTCCTCTGCTGGGCTTGGGGGTTGGATTTCAACAAGGTATCCATGAAGGTCTGTAAGATCAGCGAATCAATCACAGGGCTTCTCTCCACAAAAACCTGACCTAGAAAAAGGTAAAAGGATGGAATCTGATCCATAATCCAAAGACTTGTGGGGTGTAGCCAGAGTCTACCCCAAGACAGATAACACTTAAGTCATCAACAATGAGGACAACTGCCAGAAGACTGTAGGCAGTCTGATCAAATCCCTGTTACTGACCCAAGTGGTCCCTCCAGGAAGTGAGCTGTACTTGAAAAGTCAGGGGCTCCTTCAGGCCAACATGAGGAGTGGCTATCTTCCATCCACATACCCCAATGTGTTCTAACAGCAACTGGGACTGTAATGGCAACTTACGGCTCTCAGTGTAGAAGGAAAAGCCTAGGTTGGGCTGGATTATATCAGCAAGAAGCAGATACAAAGAATAAGATACTCTTTCCATAAACCTAAGTCCTGCTCAACATCCTTCTTGCAGAACCTCAGATCCATTATGCTTCTGTGGAAGAGAGACTCCTGCCCAAACAGTCCCCTACCCTGATCTTCCACCAAGTCTATGGTGGACAAACTGGCCTAATTATTTATATTCTTTTCCCCCACTCAATCACATTAACTGCAGGCTAGCCTCAGAATGCCTTCTTGAGTTTTGAGACCACAAATTTTGTTAGTTCATGTTAGTTCATGATACATCTAGATTCTTTTTCCATGAGTTCCAGGGCCCAAGGCAGCCAGAAAAGCAGCCTTGTGGAGCCCTCAGGGTTCCCATCTCACTTCCCTCACATCATCTGAAAGTTGTCCTGAGGGTAAGAGTTGCAAATAATTCATGTGTAGACCCAGCAATTCAGTGGTATGGAAAGGGCCCAGAAGAGCCAGATGCCTGTGACTTAGTTTCTAGGGGTTCCTCTGGTGCTCCTCCTCTCCCCTTGGTGCTATTTAGCACCATGAAGCCAAGCAGTAACCGGATCCTGATTGATGTACACACAGGCTCTGGAGACCTCATTTCAGATGCATTCCCTACTTTAAAAAATGTTCTCACAGCCCCATTCAGACCCTAAGCACAGAAAAGCCCAAAACCAAGGCTGCAATGTAAGGAAGCCTGCCTCCTTTGCAAGGAAGACATTTGACACTCCTCAGCCTGAGACTCCTAACCTCAAAATCTAACCCCACTGACCAATGCTATCCCTAAAAGAACAGAGTAAAAGACAAGATACAAGGCAGTTCCCATTAGCCAATTAAGCCAACTACCTAGCTCATGAAATCCAGGTCAGTTTGGGGGCATATCTCATTCTCGTTGTTTAAGACAGTGTCTTGCTATTTTGTCCAGACCAACTTTGAACTCTCCATCCTCCTTCCTCAGTTTCTCAAGCACCACTATTACAGACATGCCTGGCACACAAGATCCCTAAGTGAGGGCCACTGGCAGTCTGTGTAGATGAACACCTTTCCCCAAGGGCCAATACAGTTCACATGTATCTTCTCACCGGCTATATAATGTGCTTAAATGTTATGAATTAAGGCCAACATTTAAAAGCTGAGAACTTATTATATAAAGAGCTGGGTTTTTCAGCTGCTGCTGTAAAAATAACCTTGAGATGTGGTATCTCTGAGCAGATACCCAACAGGGCCTCGGCTGGGGAGTAGGGAGGCAGAAGCCACGTCCCTTTCATTCTGTGAGTCCTCCCACCCGCACTACACAGGTGACACTTGGTACCTGGCTCCTGTGTAGCTCATCACCAAAGGCTAAAATGCAACACACACACACACACACACACACACACACACACACACACACACCAATGTTCCTGCCCTACTAAGTAAGTAAGCGTCACAGAACTTAACTTAAAAGGCTCAGCTCCAGCAAATACCCCTACGCAAATACCCGCAAGGAAGCCCCTCGCCAAAACCAAGATGGAGGACAGGGCCTGTCTCAGAGGCGGCACCGGAAGTCCATCCTTGCCCGCTGTTCCCTGCGTCTCAGGGGCCAGAAGCCAAGCAAAGGGCAAAGTTGGGCTCTCCGGGCCCAGCAACAAGACTGCTCACCGGCCCGAGTTCCCCATTAGTCCCCACCTGACCCAAAGCCCAGCCCAGCCCAGCCTGGCCTGGTCCAATCCAGCACATGAGTCTCACGAAGCTCACCTCACACCAGCTGCCAACTCCCGCCAAACAGCCAACAGCCGCATGACTAAGCCAGCAAAGCAGGAAACCAGGCTTTGCGCATGCGCCTCAGAATCTGCGGTGACAGCCAATCAGAACGCACTCTGGGCCCGAAGCCCCAGCCCCTTGACACCCAATACGCTCAGCTGGACGCACTGCCTGTACCACGTGATCACTGCTCCCTCCACCCCCATCATCTCTCATCCACAACTCTCTGCAAGGGGTGAGAGTTTGTGGGAGAGGACATTCTGGCTGTGCAGGGGCCTGCTTGTCCTTCTAATCTGGAAGTGCGGGATGCAGAGGACCCAAGGACCGGAGGGGAGGCTTAAAAAGGGTGTGGGGAGGATAGTATACACCTTTCGTCCCGACACTCATCGGGCAGAAGCAGATGGATCTTTGTGAGTTCGAGTCTAGCATGATCTAAACAGCAAACGTGTGGCTTTGTGGGGGTATGCGCATGTGTGGTCAGAAGAGGGCATTGGATCTGGAACTGGAGTTACAAAGTAGAGGGGTCCTTCATAAGTTCTGAGAACCAAATGCCAGACTCATCACAGGTGAGAATCAATTCCCCCAAGTTATCCTTTGACTTCCTCACTCATACGCACAAAGTAAAGATATGTAACTTTTTAAACAGAGAAATTGAGCTGAGCACCAGCACTTAACCGTTCTCTGCTTCCTGCCTGGGTATGATCTGGTCAGCAGCCTCAAGGGCCTGCCTGCCATGCCTTCCCAGCCAAGATATCCAGTGCCCTCAAACTGTGAACCTCAACAAACCCTTCTTTCCTATAGTTGCTTTTTTTGTCAGGTGTTTGGGTACAGCAACAGGCAAGGTATATAAAGATGAGTGTGGTATCGTTTGAGTAATTCCTTGCTTTTGTGTTGACCCTGAGCACTCTAGGAACAAAGACCATATGAATTCCTTCATCATTTTATTGTTGCCAGCAGGCCAGCAAGAGACCAGCCTTGAAAGGTCTCCACAGGACTGGAAAGGTGACTTAGCAGTTAAGAGTTAATATTCCTCTTCCAGAGGACCTGAGTTCAGTATTCAACACCCACATCAGGTGGCTCGCAGCTGCCTGAAACTGCAGCTTCAGGGATCTGACACCCTCTTCTGGTCTCCTCAGGTAACTACATTCACATGCACATGCCCACACACATACACATAATTTTAAAATAACATTAAAAGGTAGTGCAGGCCGGGCGGTGGTGGCACACGCCTTTAATCCCAGCACTTGGGAGGCAGAGGCAGGTGGATTTCTGAGTTCGAGAGTTCGAGGCTAGCCTGGTCTACAGAGTGAGTTCCAGGACAGCCAGGGCTACACAGAGAAACCCTGTCTCGAAAAAAAAAAGGTAGTGCAATATAAAATAAATGGGGGAGATATTCCCTGCACCTCCCCACCCCATGTGACAGCCCACTGGGCTCCAGGTTCAGAGCCTGTGAGGCCATGGGCCCCACGAGCTGGCCCTTATTCCTAATCTCTGCCTCTCCTACACCTATGTTCCCCTTGAGGGTATAGCCACTGTGCTCCCTGCTTTTTTCCACTTTGTGTCCCTCAAGGCCTAAATCTGTGTCCACTCACTTCTACCAGGTTAGTGTTCTTCTAGTACACACGGGGTCCCTTTCATGTTTTGTTTGTTTGTTTGTTTGTTTGTTTTGAGGCTAGTCTCAAATTCGCCATGTAACAGCCTTGAACTCCTGATCCTTCTGTCTCTTCCTCCTCAGGAGTATCATTGCCAGCTTCAGATGTTGTATCTGGCACCTACCTGTGTTAACTGTTGTTTTGTATCATAGTGCACAGGCCACAGCAAGAAGACTCAGAAACTGAAAACAGCAAGCAAGCAAAAGGAAACCCCATTATTTAGAAGTAGCAAGTT
>NW_021604587.1:20618610-20644251 GCF_004785775.1 Grammomys surdaster
CACGACTCCTAAACTGAAAACCGCACGCAAGCAAATGTCCCCCCATTTTTTTAGATTTTAGGTTTTTTCCCCCCCCCCCCCCCGCTACCGCCAAGTACAAGTCTGGATGTCTCCCAAGATCACCATCTGGATAGAAAGGTGAGTTTTTGTGGTTGTTTGCACGTACCGCTCACCTTCTTGGAGGGGCCTCATGCTAAGAGTGAGCCCAAGGTAGTTGCTTTCAACTGGAAGGTTCCATGAGAAGGGACAGTGGGGCCCAGGGCTGTGTTTAGCAGAGTTCTGGCCTCATTCTGGCCTCGGCTGCACTGCTGCTTTAGAAAGGATGTGTTGAGAGACTGCGTGGCTACAGCTGTCTGCTGTAAAATACAAAGATGCATACACTGTGGACGTGGCTCAAGATTTGGTGCTGAAGACCTGGCCAGCATTCTCTAGCAGGTCCAGAGCTACATGGTGTGGTGAGACCTGCAGGCCAAGAGCTATGCACACTGATGGTCTGACTTGATCCTCGGAGACACTGAAACTCTCCTTTGCTCAGCCCATGAACCATGAATGAACTGAGGAAACCGTTCCCTGGACATAGGTACTGCCCCAAAGACCCCGACTCATGAAACTGACTCCTAGGACCCTCCTGTGGTGGAGCACACATATTCACATGTTACTTCTGGGTGTTTCTGGAAGAGATGAGTATTGTGCGAGTGGATGAAAGAACAGTTGCTCTCCCCCACTTGTGCAGACACCACCCGATCCACCAAGAGTTGAGAGACAGAGGGTAGAGGAAGGGTGCATTTATCAACATCAGGTCTAGAGTTTGAATACTCACCTTCTTCTCACTAACAGTGTGACATGTTTAAGGACTCCTAGAAGATCCTCTCTTATGCCAGGAGCTCTGAGGACAGTCACCCTCATGAGGTAGCCATTGATAGAGCTTGGCCTATATGTCACAGATCCCTTCCTTCATTCAGAATCTTCCATATGGTCTTGTAAACACTGTGGCAGTCCACAGCTGAGAATGGAGAGCTCAACCGAGTTTGGGTATTGGTAGAAAAAGGTGGCAGAATTAATGCTGAGAGCAGCTCATAGCATCCACCACCCTGGTCACTTTCTCCTGGTCATGGTTAGTTCTGTAGAGGCTGAAGCAGGAAAGGGTTTGAAGTGTGTGTGTGTGTGTGTGTGTGTGTGTGTGTGTGTGTGTGTGTTCCATTCGTGTTCACATGGCTGCATATGTGGATGCAAGTATGAATGTGTGTTAGTGTCTGTGGAGGCCAGAGGTCCACCTCCGATGTTGCTCCTCTAGAGATGCCTACCTTGTGTTCTGAGACTGGATCTCTACCCTGAAGCTTACAGGTTGCCCAGGATGAGTGGCCAGGGAGCCCAGCACTCCGCCTACCTCTGCTTTCCTTCATTGTGATTATGAGCATGTGCAGCATGCCCAGCTTTTTTACATGGGTCACAGCCAGAAGGCTCAGCACAGGGAGAGGCTCTCCCGAGTTGAGAGTTCTGGGCTAGGAAGAGGGGCAGAAGGATGGTTCTTGTCTGATCAACTCTGGAGAGACGTCCCAGGATTGTCAGGATCCACCACTTAGCACTGTAGCAGGTGGCTTTGGGGTCCAGAGATATTTAGGACCCTAGTAATTCCTTCTAGGCCCTTTTCCTGACCCCTGGTCCTTTCCCAGAAAGTATCAAGCTGGCAAGGTGGGTGGGTTTGATTGCTTGGAACTTGGAGGTTCTTTTTGGTTTTCCTCCTTAGCAACACCCAGGATCAAATCAGTGTGTTTTAAACACAATGACTCTGGAGAGGGCCCTCAAGGGGCCCCGGCATATTATAAAGAGAGCACTTGCTCAGAAGCAAATATCTATAATCAGTTGTTGCTTTCACTCCACAGCAAGCAAGTGAGCAGTAGCCACAGAACAGCCTACTCCCTCCACGAGGGCCTTCTGGCCCATCCCCAGGCCCTGCCTCCATTCTCCCTTACCTACATTGTTAGAACACAGGCAAGCTGGGCTGGCCATTGATGCAGTATTGGCTCTGAGGGTGTGGGAATGACCTTTCTGTAGACAAATGGTTCTCAGCCTTTAAGGGGTTAAATGATCCTATCTCAAGTGTCACCTAAGACCATCAAAAAACATAGATATTTGCATTACAGTTCATAATAGTAGCAAAAATTATAGTTATAAAGTAGTAATGAAAATAATTTTATGGTTAGGGGTTACCCATTAAAGGGTGCATTAAAGGGTCACAGCATTAGGAAAGTTGAGAACTGCTCTAGGCAGTTTTCATAACACCTTCCCCAGCCACCTGCAGCCTAGGGTTTGAACACAGCCCTTGGCTTCTCTGTGGCTGCGGTGGTTATGTAATGAACAGCCAGCTACACATGAGACTGAGCTCCCATGGGGTTGTGAAAGGGAGCTAGCTGGATGGTTGCTTTTCCCCAGAGTAGGGGTACTCATCTGTGCTGGTGTACTGAAGCAGGGACTCAACAGAGCAGAAATAGGGGGATTGGGGACTGCTTCCTGCTGCAAGAAAGCTGAACTCAGAGGTACTTAACCATAAAAGGATATGTGTCTCCTGTGACAAACAGTCCATGTGTAGGATGGCCAAGAGATGGTTAGTTCAAGGCTGTAGTGACATTAATAGGGGGTCCTATCTTTGTTCTCTGTTGCCCTCCTAAGTAGACCAGCTCAGACCAGTTTCCCTCAGGATTACAGGATAGCTGCTTTAGTCCCAGGAATCAACCAGCAGAGAAGACTACCTCTTTCTGGATACTTCTTTTGTCCTATGCCTCACTAGGGCCAGAAAGATAATAGAGCCCCTCCATGAGGGTCCCAGGAGTGCAAGGTGCTGATGTGCCTCCCCACATCCAGCTTTTCATCATAACAAATCCTTGAGGCAGCCCAGGGGAGGGAGAGGGTCTCTGGGGCCTTGGTTTTAAAGGTCCCAGTTGCTAAAGGGACAAACTTTCCATCTTTAAGACTCTAGAGCCAAGTCTGCAAGATAGGAGCACAAGCCACTGCTTCCATGGATGGGGAGAGGTAGGGGACAGAAGAGACCGGAAATTCCAGCTCCTTTCAAGGGCACACCCCCAGTGATCCAAAGGCATCCTCACCAGACCCTACCTCTTAAAGGCCTCCTGCCTCTTAATAGTGCCACCCTGTCTTGGAGGACATGAGATGTGCAAGATCTATCTGAGGCAGAGTACTCTCTGCTTGGTTGGGATTTGAGATGTATTTCAGCCTCCTTTAATCTCGGGTTATAGGATATCACCAAGTTATCTCTAGGGAGACAAAGACTACAGATGGATTTCTTCATTTCAGTTCCAATGGGCAAGAAGAGAGGGGGCCCTCAGGAGGCCTCCACCCCAGGCCTGGGAGATGCAATGGCTCCCTCTGTCTCCCCTGACTTCTATCCTCCCCATGCCTGAGCATCCTTCCCTCTTGAGGCGACGAGCTTTCCTAGAGTCCTAGGAGAGGTATGTGTCCTAGTGTCAGCTTGGCTAGTCAGTTAGACCTTAGGTAGAGTTGGAACAGGAGTGAGTTGGGGCTGATGCAGGCCTGCATGTCAGTTCATCACTGGGAGGGCTGAGGCAGGAGGAACCTCTTTGGAATGCGGATGGTGTTGTTCTTTGAGGGCCCATTGCTCCTCCTGCAGCAAGGGGTGGCTGGCTGAGACAGGATGTTGGGTGTTCTGTGTTCTGATCAAATACTATGATAAATTCACCCTGGGACCTCTCAGATCTCGATTTTGTAAGTCGCAAAAAGTCCAGTTCAAATGGGTTGGCCCGTAAAGGGAACCGGTAGTTCTACAGACACCAGAGTTGCAGATGGAGCTGGCACTATTTCCCTGCAGTATTTTCTCAGCAATTTAGGTTTCTTTTGATCTCCACCTCTCTGCAAGTCAGTTATTTCAGGATGCTTGGCCCTGTAAGGCAAAAATGGCCACCACTGTTTCTAGAGCCTTTAACATACATCCTGCAGGGAGCCCTTTCATTTCAAGATGCCTGTGAAGTCCTAAGCTTTTGCTTGTTCTGGTTGGCAGATGTTTGTCACCTGACCTCCCTGGTTTGGGGGGGGCACTTCCTGTAGTGTGAGGCCTTGAGGGACGGTTTTGGAGGGGCTTGGTGAGGTTCTGGGTGTACCCTTTTCCATCAGGTCTCTGTCCCTTCCTGGTAACATGACCCTCATACAAATTCCACAAGGCTGTAGGGCAAGAGAAAGGAAAACAAACAATGTCCCTGAAACCAGCCACCTCCAAGATCTGACTAACATGAACAGGACAAGAAAACAGATGTGGTGTTATGCCCCAATGTGGAAGCAGTATGGTGACTTCATACATGCACAGTGCACACCCTTAGCCCCAACCCAGGAAGACTGCAGTTTGAGCAAAAGAGGAAATTCGTGTTGCTAGTTAATCCTGGATCAACTTTGGGGACCCTGAGCAATCACAAGCTCTTTTCACTGTGAAAAGAAAGGCAGGCAGCCAGCAGATTCATACAGACCAGGAGGGTGTCAGAAGCCAATAGAAACAGCACGCACCACCAGTGAAGCATCTGCAAATTTTACTTTTTTTTTTTTTTCAATAGAGTCAAGCTATGTCACATTAGCTTTGCCTTGAACTTGGGAGGCAGCAGCAGCAAGAGCAGCATATTTTACAGTCAGGACAGCCTCTGTTCTCATCACCCTGTAGAATTCCTGAGCAGCCCAGTGGTCAGCACTAATATCTGAACCTCTGGCTGTGGGGCTACAGCAGCTTCATCTGTGATTCCTGCTGATTGTGAGAACTGAGTTTTAATTAGACTCCTCCATAGGAACAAGGCCACTCCCAACAAAGCCCAGAGCTGTGGCTTAGCCACAGTAGGCCAGAAGGTCTTTGGGGCAGTGGCTTTGGGCAAAAGGTGGTATCTTGCTGGGTTAAGGAGGTGAAGAAACCCAGTGGAATCTGCACAGACTAAGAAGAGAATTTAAATAGCTGTTTCTGGAACATTCTGCCTCTCAAGATTCAGATGGATGCAGAGCAGGGTGCCAACTACAGAGGAAGGGTGAGAGGGCCATGTCTTTGGAAAATGAGCAGGAAATAGTAGCTGGAGCTTTGGACCAGAGCATAGAGACTCCAGGAGAAATGAGATCACCTCTGAGGGGCGGGGTGGGGGAAAGGTTTGATCTTGCAGAGCTAGCCAGAGCTCCAGGGAACAGGACAACAAAAGAAGTGAAGAGAACAGACAGCCACTTCTGCAGCTGTGGACTCAGACAGCAGACCTCAGAGGAGCAGCTTATAGTGAGACTGGAGGGGGTGAGGAAGCAGAAAGGGAACAGAATCGAACACACACACACACACACACACACACACACACCCCTCTCATTTGGCAATGGAACCCTTGATAGATATCAACAAGGTGGAAAAGCAGCCCAAATTAGACATTTCAAGTAGGACTTTTGGGAAGAAATTAAGTCTTAAGGAGACTTTGAGCAAGGGGCCTAATCCAGTGGGACTGTGGCTTTATAGAACCTGAACCAGGATTTCTGCCTTCCCATGTGATGCCCTATGAGATGTTGGGACATGGCAGAATCCCCACCAGAGAGGAGACCCTCACCAGAAGCAACCACTGGCCCTGAACTCCTCAGCCTTGAGAACCAGGAGCCCCAGAATCCTTTAGTCTCTATAAATGACTCCACCTATGGTGTTCCATGTTAGTAGCAGGAAGTGACTCTGTCAGACTGCTGCAAGGTGACAACAGAGGGGAGTCTGAGCTGCTGATGGATTACAGGAGCTACTTCTGCTCTCCTGGGGCCTCAATGAGCCAAGGGGAGGGCTTCTAACACCAACTAAAGCCGAACACTCCCTGTTGAGGGACAAGGTGGCAGCCCCATCCCAGGCAGCAGGCCTCCAGCAGCCCATGGACCTTGCCCAGCCCCAAAGGCAAGGGGTACAATCCAAAACCTTTACTCATCATTGTGAGAGCTCTGCCAGCTCACAGGGGTGTATCGAGTACTGTGCTTCTTGACCTTTGCCCAGGGCAACATTCTTTTCTTATTCTTCTTATTTTTTTTAAGACTAGCTCTACAGTCCAGGGTGATTTGGAATTCTTCCTGTGTAGCCAGTCTAGCCTCAAACTCATGGCAGCCCTTTTCCCTCAGTTTCCCTAGTGCTGGGACTACAGGTGTGATGTAAGTGGCAGTAGTGACTTCTATCCTTCCTTCCTTCCTTCCTTCCTTCCTTCCTCCCTTCCTT
The DNA here is from genome assembly GCF_004785775.1 of Grammomys surdaster. Taxonomy (NCBI): domain Eukaryota; kingdom Metazoa; phylum Chordata; class Mammalia; order Rodentia; family Muridae; genus Grammomys; species Grammomys surdaster. Next base: position 20,624,834 of record NW_021604587.1, read on the forward strand.
ACTTCCTCCTTCCTGAATTTTCCCCTCTTCCTTTTTCTTCTTCCTCCTTTCTTCTCCTCACATAATTCCCTTCAGCCAACTTCTATATTATCCTCCCCCACAGCCATCATTCAAGGTGGGTACCATTCCAACCCACTTTATGGATATAGACTGAGAGATATATAAGATAGATGACAGATAGATAGATAGATAGATAGATAGATAGATAGAGCCTCAGACAGCAAGACAAGAAATCTCAATCCACATCTTCATCAATGACTACCTATACACATTCAATCCCCTGTGGTGGCCTGGGGAATAGCTTCAAGATGGTGGCTGCTGTCTGGGACAGTCCCCTTCTCTATTCCCTGGCAGAGGAAGAAACAGAGGTGAGAGTGAGATGCAGATTTGAATTTGGTAAAGTCCCCATGAAGTCCCTGCTCTTTTCTTTGTACCAGCATTTTCAACCACAGAAAGAGCTGCAGGCTACTCTGGTGAATACAAGTCACTGTCCACACTGTGATCCCAACTTATCCCCAATCAGAGAGAGCGCTCTGCCAAGCAGGGCACAGTTGGCTCACACAGCCCCTGTCCTTAATCTTGCATATGGTGTCCCTGCTGTGTCCTGACCTCTCCAGTTCTCTCAGGTTCAAGAGCCAGAAGATTCCTTATTCCAGGGGAATTGGAACCTGATGTATCCCCAGTCCTGGGTGGTGGCAGTCACGCTACCAACACTGATGATCCATTAATCATCTGCTTCTAGCACTGGGGCCTGTTAATTTAAAACCCAGTCCCTGCTTCAACTGCCGACCTCTTGCTCACTGTCTTTTCCAGCCCTGAATTCTCCATGTCGGGGTCACTGATCTCTTCCTGGTTGGGTAACACTTGCTGAACATTCTGCAGAGATGTCTGTTAGGGCTGCTGCATCCTGTGTGAGGATCCTGAGAGTCTGGGTCTCATCCCCCATCACACACAGAGGAATGCCCTTAGAGCTGTTCTCCCAAAGCATCCTGTGTGAGGATACTGATCTCTTCCTGGTTGGGTAATATTTGTGAACCTTCTGCAGAGATGTCTGTTAGGGCTGCTGCATCCTGTGTGAGGATCCTGAGAGTCTGGGTCTCATCCTCTGTCACACACACACACACACACACACACACACACACACACACACACGAAGTCCTTCTGAAGCCAGAGTGCAGTAGTTACTTTAACCCAGCTAAGAAGGGGATCTGATGTTTTTTAGTATTATTTTATAATTGCATTATATTTCTTTGTTTTGTGGAGGAAGGAAAGGCTGGAGAACACTTGTGGAACTCAGTTTCCCTTCCTACCATGTGGGTCCCAGGGATCAATATCAAATCCTCAAGGATGGTGGCAAGCACTTTTATTCTTGGGACTATTTCTTGGGCCCTGTAGCGGTTGCCTTTGACTTGAAACAGCATAGAGTCATCTGGGAAGGGAGTCTCCATGAGGAATCACATGGATTGGGTTGGTCTGTGAGGGCTTTTCTTAACTGAGTTAATTGAGGTGGGAAAACCCAACCTGAAAGGGGTCAGTACACAGAATGGGCTGGGCCCTGAGATTAATAAGGAGGAAGCCCACCTAGCACTGGCATGCGTTCATCAACCCATTGCCCTCTGTTCTTGGATGTGGATGCCACACAGCAGGCTCCTTTAAGTCCCGGCCTTGACTTTCCCTCAGTGGTGAACAGTAGCCTGTAACTGTAAGCCGAATAAACCCTTTCTCTCGGAGTATTTTTATCACAGTAACAAGAAAAAAACTAAGACAGGGTCTTAGGACTGACTGCTGGGAAGGGCTCTAGGAGTCTTGTAGAGTACTGCATCAGAGGCCTGGAAGTTTCTTCTTTGAGTGCTGAGACTTAATCATGCAGGCTGAACTTAGCCCTTCGTGTCTGGGAACATCAGGGCTCTGGGTGGCCTTGCCCTCCCTCTGCGCTTCTCCCCTGGGCTGAGTACAGACAGAATTGGGCCAGGTGTGCTAACATACACTGTAATCCTAACACTTAGGAGGCAAAAACAGGTGGGGCTCTGTAAATTCCAGGCCAGCTTGGTCTACATAGCAAGTTCTGTGCCAGTCAGGACTATGTACATGGACCCTGACTCCAAAAAAATTTTGATGTTTGATAGCTCGTAGAGTTGTGCCTAACATGCTCAAGGCCCTTGGTTCAAATCACGGTGTAAATCAGACATAGTGGTACATATCTCTCTTCACAGCACTTGGAAGGGGGAGACCAGAGGGTCAGAAGTTCAAAATCATCCTTGGCTACACAGTGAGTTTGAAGCCAGCTTGGACTACATAAGGCCCTGTTTAACACAAGTAAAACTCAACACAATTTCCCTCTTCTAAGGGGACTCTGAGAGCTGTGTGTAGTGCATGCACAGACATGTTTTTGTGGAGCTTCTGGCTTTTGTCTCATAGTGCAGGAACCTGAGGCCAAGACTTCACACATACCAGGTAAGTATTGCTACTACTGAGGTGGCTTCCCCAGCCCCTGGTCCCACCTCTTAGCACCATCACTGGAGGAGTTAGACTGTGTGACTTCTTGGGGTACAGGGACCTTTGGATTACACACAGTAGCCACTCTGCTGGTGAGAACAGTTACTGTGGGAAGGTGGAGTGGGAGAGGATGAAAAAAAGAGCTACATTCTCTCTGCTGTTCTAACTGAGTTACCAGGAAAGGGAGCAAGTGAGCATTTGTTCTTTGATGGCTACCTTAGGGTTACTATTGCTGTGATGAGACACCATGACCAAAGCACCAGGGTTTGTCTGGCCTATCCTTCTGCATCACTGGCCATCACTGATAGAAGTCAGGACAGGAACTCAAACATGGCAGGAACCTGAAGACAGGAGCTGATGTAGAGGCCACGGAGGTGTACTGATGGCTGGCTTGCTCCCTATGGCTTGCTCAGCTTGCTTCCTTATAGAACCCAGGACTGCCAGCCTAAGGGTGGCACCGCCCATAATGGGCTGGACCCTACTTCATCAATCATTCATTTAAAAAAACAAATGCCCCTACAGGCTTGCCTACAGCCTGATCTTATGGAGGCTCTCTTCTCTCCAGTGGCTCCAGCTTGTGTCCAGTTGACATAAAACTAGTCAGTACCGTGGCCCATGACCCATACCTCATCTGTGACATGAGATACTGTACCCCTTCACCCGGCAGCAGGACAGAGGTGAAAAAACTCCAACTAGCCTCAGCTTGGATGAGAAAAGGAAAAATGGCTCATAGAACCACACAAGAGTTTTAGCCATCCAGATCTTTCACTAGAAACAGGATGACCAGGAATTCTCTGCATCTTTCATGGTAGCCACCTCCCTCTTCATCTATTTTTCTGCAACACAGCTTACCCACATCTGTATTCCTACCGTGGAAACTACCAGCTACCAAAGAACTCCTTATTCTGAAGTTTTAGGCAAGGATCTTATTGGCCAGCCTTGTAAGTACACCAGTCAGTATAGACTAGGCTAGGCTGCAGTAACAAGCACCTCCTGAATCTGAGTGACTTGCAACAATAGTATTTATTTCTTTCATATGCAACACATCCACCATGAGTACACAGGAGGATTTTGTACACTGGTCACTCACTGATCCAGTGTGATAGAGACTTCACTAACTGTTTAAGAGATTAGCAAAAAGAGCCACTGTTAGAGCTCTTGGAATTAACATTCTACCTCACTTCTAGTCATACTGAAAGCACACTATGTGGCCATGCCTGGGTAGAATGGATGGAGAGGTCACCGCCAACCATTGGGCCTGAGATAAAAAGACACTGGAGCATCTGGGAACAGTCTTCATGGTGGTCATAATGGTGTGGTACCAGCAGCCCCTGTCCAGTCTCCTTTTATTGAAGCCATCCAAATATGAATACCCATTCAATAAATGACCTGTTGTCAGGAAAGGGAATGCAGATAGGGGTAGCATTGGTTACTGTTAGTTGGCTTCTTTTCTGAGAAGTAGGAGTCTGAAAGAGTCCTGTGAACCCCAGATTTGCCAGGCCTGCACCTTGAGACTTGGGGACCCAGTCGGTTCTTTTCCTTCCTAATCCACTACTGTTCATCCTTCAGCATTTGCAGGAGACGCCTAGGAGTGAGGGAGGTGGGAGATGGGACTTGGCTGGTTCTCAGCATCGGCCTCAGCCCATTTGCTTTGGTGGCCCTGCCCATCTTCACCTACAGTGATGTGACCTCCATATGGGCATGGAGGAGTAGATGCCCTGACAGACTCTAACACCATCTGACTATGACTGGGCAGGTCAACTGACACCTCAGAGGCTCAGGTTCTCCATTTTTCTTCTGGACTGGTTCCAACATCTATCTACCTGCCAATTCCACTGAATTCTTGTGTGCCTGACTGTTGTGATTCTCTGTATGAGATGACGCCTGGGCTATCATAAAGCTCACCTTAGCAAGGCAGTGGCCTTCCTGAGATCTTCACTGGGGTCCCTGGAATCCCAGGTTTTCTGATTCCCCAGTCATGCTACAGCCACTCTGGCAGCTTTGCAGAAGAACTTGCCTCTGAGATTTTAGACAGAATGATTTCACCTGCCTCTCAGCCCTGCCTGTCCGGGAAAATCACACAGCCCACGTAATCTCCCTCATGTGCACCCACATGCTCCATGGCCATTGTCTTCATCATCAGCCAAATAGCTGAGCGAGGCACTACAGGAGGAGAGGAGGAAGCTGAACACAGGCCACTGACTCACTAGGTCAAAGGCAGAAGTCACAGACTCCGAGCCCCTCTCCCTGCCTGGGCTCCAGATGGGGGCTAACATGGAAACCAGGTGTATATACACAGCCTACCCTGTCTAGGCTAGCATAAATCTCACCTCAGCATGGTAGTGGGCTTCCTGCAGCCCTCACTGGGACTAGTCTTGCTACCCTACTCCGAAGGAGTGCCCCCAAGTCTCCTATCACCTCAGATATGCCACAGCCGCTATGGCAGCTGTATAGAGATCATCTCTGAGATTCTAGACACAATGATTTCTTCTAGGATTTTACATTTTAAATTTCCTGGGATTCAGAACTTCTTGCCACTTGAGGCATAGAGGGCAAAGAGACTAGGGAAGGGGCACCCACACTGCCCATACCACCCATGGGGCTCTGCTACCTGCCTCTGCTTCCTGGCAGAGGTAGCTGGAGCTAGGACTCAGATGGCCAAGGCCTCTCCTTTCACAGCAGAACCTTCCACAGTGCCTGGTTCATTGGTCATTTAGAAATAGCCCTGAAGTCCCCAGAGAATTCAGGTAATCTCTGAGTGGGGCATACCCTAAAATGAATTGGACCGTGGGGTCCCCTCCCCTCTCCTGTGCAGACTTATGGGTCAGAGGCTCGTGATAGGAAAAGGAGGTTCAAGAAAATGAGAACAGGAGAGGCAAAGGCAAGGGACAGGGAGGGACAGCCCAGACAGTGCCCAGGGGTCTGGATGAGGGACGTGGAGCATTGATTGATGCCTGGGACATACAGGCCACCCACTCAGAGGGGACATTGCTCCCTTGTCTGAGACTGCAGGAAGAGTTGTGGCCATAGGGCCCAAGACCTACCCTAGGGAAGCAGGCGTCTGATGACAGAACAGGACTCCTGGCCTCACTCCCCAGTCCCAAAGGTCACACACTCCCAACTGCCCCCACACCAAGCTGCCTGTTGAAAATGCCAATAGGGTGCTGGTTTCTGGCACCAAATAGAAGAGACTTGTGTGGGCATTCACCCAGAGACAGACCTTGGGGACACAGGCCCTGCCTGGGGGCTGAGAAGGAGGCTTCCCCATCCCATACAGGGCCATAAATATGCTGTGCTCTTTAACCTAATAATCTCACTGTTTGGAATTCCTCCCAGAGACTACCGCAGAGGGGAACGGGCTATACGTGCAGTGCCGTTTATAGCAGCGTTCCTTAGAACGACGAGTGGGACCAGCTAATGCCTTCTGCAAGTGGAGGGGTATGCCATTAAGACAGATACATCCAAGTGGGAAACTGGACAGTTCACACAGTCATGAGAAGGCAGGTGAACACATTCTTAAGACAGCATCTTGAGCCTTAGATAGTAGCAGCACCCACCTCTGGGCCATGAGAGACCGTGAGAGAACCAAGTCCTATCCTAGAGGAGGGCCAGTCCAGAGGTGAGCTTCATATGACAGGCAGTGAACAGGTAAATGAAATCACAGGTAAGTTCCTCCCTAAAGCAGATCAGCGTCCCATGTCCCAGTTACCCTATTGCCTGCTAGGAGGTCCACACTTCCTCAGCTGGTCGTCACTCCCAGGATGACACAGCAAAAGACCATGGGCTCCTGAGGCAGGAGCTGAGCTCAGGAATGAAGCTGGAGACCCTAGGAAGCAGTGAGATCTGCCTTGGCCAACAAACACAAGAACTTCTCTCCAGAACAGGGCTCTTGGCAGGTCATTTTTAGGATGTTCCTTCAGCACTTGGGGTGTGCATTTGACCCCCCCCTCCATAGTGTGAGCTGTACTTCCTAGTAACCTAGCAAGCAGGGTCCTGGGAGTGACTGTGGCAGAGGGACTGGGGAACTACCCTGTCAAGCAGGAGACGGTATGGTGGCCTGAAGGCACAGTTGAAAGTCAAATTTAAAGGTGGGTTGGCCCCGTGCCTGCCAGCTCTCGGAGGCCTACCATGCAAGAGGATGCTACCTGAGCCTTGGCATGTTCAGCTGGCAAGAGACGAGCTGCAAGGCCCTTTCCTCAGTCCTGGAGCCTGAGGGAGCTACCTGGGGCCAGGGAGATGAAGCAAGGAATTGCAGCAACACACCACTACCACTCAACCTCCTATCCCACCCCCCCAACCCCATCCTACCCCCACGCCCTAGCTCCAGGCCCAGAGTCCTGGGGAGAGCTACTGCCTTGGGTATTACAGGAAACAGGAAGGCCCCTCTGCTGCAGCAGTTTTCCCCTATGTAGCAAAGCATCTTCCAGCTCTGAGTCTGTGGGAGGCTCCAGGCAAACAGAGCAGTCAGTAAGCTAAACATGCTATTAGCAGTGATGGAGAAGTACTGATTACACACACAGCTGTCAGGAGCATTCCCAACTCCTCCTCTGCCCTCCCAGATATACCCAGCCTGGGAAAGAAGTCCACAAGCTGTGTCCTGTCAGGCCCAGGAATCAGGCTCTTTGTCCGGTGAGGGACCTGGACCTGGAAGTGAGGGCTGCCTCTGTGTCTACCTACCCCTGGGCCTTTGGTTCTCAAACTATAAACTAGGAGTACAAGTGACATCAGCTTACAGGGATGTTGGGAGGGTTCTGAGGAGAAATCTAGTGTGAACACACCATGCAAATGATCTGATTAATACCATTAGGATTCATCAAAACCCAAACCCTGGGGTCGGAGATGGCTCAGTGATTAAACAACTTGCAGGCCTATCAGAGGCTCAAAGTTCAGTTCCCAGCATCCCTGTAGGGTGGCTCACAACTGCTTGCAGCTCCAGCTCTCATTCCAGAGGACCAAAGGCTGCCTCTGGTCTCCATCAGTACAAGCACACACATACATATACTCACACACACACTAACTCACACACACATACACACATAAACACACACACTCAAAAATAAACACACATATACTCTCACATGCATACACACACACACACACACACACACACACACACACACACAAAGGAAACAGCCAGGCAGCTGGGGTTGTAGTCCAGGGATGCAGCATTGCCTAACATATATGAAATCCTGAATTCAATTCCTGTATTATAAAAAAAAAAAATCTGTCTTCATGAACTGCCACTGATTCATTCACACAGGATATAACTGAGGCTCGGGAAGGGTCACAACTTGACCAAAGCACACAACTGTAAACAAAAGAAAATGTCACTTTCCTGTGTTGGGACCAGCAAGAGTCTCAAAGGCCATTGGACCTACACACTGCAAAGGGGATGGAGGCCTAGGAATGAGAAATATGTTATCTACAACCACAGAGTGTCAAAAGACAGCACCCTAGGCCTCTGCAGCTCTAGGCTGTCACACACACACACACACACACACACACACACACACACACACCCGTGGGGGGGGGGGCTGCCTAGGAATAAGCTTAGGGCAATACACTAAAGGGAACCCGTGCAGCTTTTGGGGTTCCTCATACTAGAGGGGTGTGTGTGTATGTGTGTGTGTGTGTACGTGTGTATACAAGGTTCAGTAGCAGGACCTGGAGAACCACACTCGTGGAGATGGCATGAGGGTTTGGGGCTGGCTCATTAGGGTGTGGGTGCACAGTGGGTGTGAAGGAGCCTGACCAGGCACAAACCAAGATGAGCCTTCTGACACTTCATACAACACCTGAGGCCTTGGGAGCCTAGAACCTTCTGTGGTACTTGGAACCCAACCTCTGTAAGCCTGACACCGCTTTGTGATGTCTCCACAAAATTCAGTCTACTCTACAGAGGCGAGTACCCTGGGCATTGGGAGGAGACTCTACAGTAGATGGCCTTTGAGGAGAGAGGGGCTGCCCACAGGTGCATTGCCACCAGCTCCTGCCTGCCTCATTCCCGTCAGCCTGTGCACGTATGCAGTGCATCGGAAAGGTAGGAGAAATGATCACACAGTGTGGGAGGCACTGGAAGGTGGGAGGTGATTCTCGGGACAGCGAGGAATAGGAAACTCTCTGAGTCTTGCCAGTACGGGAAGAGGATGTATGCTGGTGACTCAGGGATACCTGGGGCTAGAACTTGCCCCCTGAAGGCACTGGTGTCTGCACCCAGCCCTGTGCCTGTTGCAGCACCTGCTACATACCTTGATCTTTTGTCCTTGGTCTCTTAGAAACTGTGTTGTGAATGAACTTTAGTGTTACCAGCTGCATCTGAATATGCCAACCTGCAGCAGGCTCCTGCCATCCTCTGGGCCTCACTTTAAGGTCCGTTGATGGAACCGGGGGCCCCAACCCACAGAGTTGGATGGCCTATCTTGCCACTGCAAATGGCTTAGCTCCTAGCACGTTGTGAGGTGACTAGAGGGTTGCTGTAGGTCAGCCTTGAAATGACCCTCACAGTCAGGAAGTTCCCCACTCCTCCAATTCTCTTGTTACCCAGTACCTCCTTCCATTCTGTGCTGGCCTCTCTGTGCCCCCTTTACCTGGCCCTCCATACCAACACCCTGAACCCTCAGGATTGCACAGCGCTGAGGATCCTCTTGTGTCTGACCATCACCAAGTCTCCAGCAGACTAGTAACCTTAGCCCAGGACTGCCCTTTCCCCTAGCCCAGGACTGCTCTTTTCCCTAGCCCAGGACTACCCTTTTCCCTAGCCCAGGACTGCCCTTTGCCCTTTCCATCAAGGAGACTCAGCCAGCCTATCATCTTTATCTGTTCTGTGAGGGATATGTAGCCAAAGCTGACAGGACAAAGGCTCAGGCTTTCTCCCCTCTGTGTTCATCCATCCATCTGTCTATCTTCCCTTCCCTTCCCTTCCCTTCCCTTCCCTTCCCTTCCCTTCCCTTCCCTTCCCTTCCCTTCCCTGCCCTGCCCTGCCCTGCCCTGCCCTGCCCTGCCCTGCCCTGCCCTGCATCTGGGCATCCCTGTGTCTATTCATCTCCACTTCCATCTCTCCATCTTTTGTGGATGTGAAATGTCCCCCATGGGCTCATATGTTCAAACACATATCTCCCAGCTGGTTCTCACCTTTAGGGCTGGATGCCTCTGATGGAAGTGGGTCTCTGGTTTACAGGTTAGCCCCAGGCCAGCCTGAGTTCCCTGCCACTTCCTGAGTAGCCACTGAGATAAGAATAAGTTGTCTTATACTCCAAACACCACAGCTGCCAGCCACTGCCATCCTGCCTTCCCAGCCACTGTGGAGCATCTCAGATAAGCTGTGAGCACAGAAAAGCCCTTATGCTGCTTTGTCAGGTGTTTCATCGCCACAACAAAAGCCATCCATCTCACTCGTGCGTCCACCTCTGTATCCACCTACCAGTACATTGATGCATCCCTTTATCCCTCCATCCTTCTTTTCATCCATTCATCCAGCCACCCATCCATCTTTATCTCTCAAATTAATCACATATATCTACCCATCATCCATCTACCCACCCGTCCTGGACCCAGAAGAATCTGTGACAGCATTGTTCTTGGCAGGGTCTCCTAACTTGAGCAGGACAGCTACAGGGTTTGCTCTTTGTAGTGGCCCTGGTGCCCAGATGCTGGCATAGAGTTAGTGTTTGGTGCAGATTTGTTGACTCTCGAATGAATATCCAGATCTCTTGCCTGGAGGGTGGTTGTAGAGCTCACAGAGACAGAGGCTCCAATCCAAGGAAGGGTATGTGACCCCAAGGTCACAAGGAAGGGTAGGAGCTGTCTTCTGCCGGGAGAGCCTTCCTAGATGAATGTTCTCCCACTGCCTGTGGAGAGCTGCCTGTGCTGGCAATTGATGTGAACATGAATCCTGGAAAGAGGCAGGCACAGAGAGTTAGGGGCAGAGCAGGGACCAGAAGAGACAATCAGTTTGTACCAAATGGACGCTGATGAAATTATCCAGAGCTAGGACTGACTATCAGAGGCAACAAGGTGGCATGACTAACCTAGCTTGTCCCAAGGGAGAGTCAGGGGGCTCTGTTGGTGTCACACCCAGGCCAGGTTGGTCAGACTCTGCTCAGTACTGTCCACTCTAGGCATACTTCTGGACCCTCTGCTTACACCACTGGGAAACTTAAGATCCAATGCCCAACTTCTTTCCCAGCCAGAACTGTCTAGGAGCCAGGTCTAACCTCCACCTGCCTGCCTTCTGCCAGCTGTGTGACCTTAGGGAGTTCACTGCCCCTCTCTGGACCAGCCTAGCTCTGTCCTTCATAAACACCATATTGCTGAAAGCATACTCTTAGGGTTGTCACTAGGGATTCTAGTCTGACATGTCTGAGAGTCGCATTTTACAAAACCCCATAGCTCAGCCTGTGTCTGAAGCTACCAAGAGTCAAAAGCTCTAGACAGCCACCTCATCATCCTGGTCTTCAGTCTCCTTCCCTACAAATAGAGATACTCAGAGTCCCACAGGCTTTGGTGGGTCCTGTGGGAGATGACATGATGACAAGTCCTGAAGATTCCAAAGAACCAGGCACTTAGGGGTTTCTCTCTGGTCTGGCTCACAGTACCTGTGTAAGATGGAGTATGGTTCTGTCTTCCTCGCTGGCTGTGTGTGGTGGTTTTAATGTGAAGTGTCCCCCACAGGCTCATGTGTTTGAGCACTCGGTGTGGTGTTGTTTTAGAAGGTTGTAGGACCTTTAAGAAGTGGAACCTACTGGAAGAAGCAAAGCTCTGGGGGTGGGTTTGAGATTTTATTGCATGGCCTCACTTCCTAACTGTTCTCTGATCCTGACCATGGAGGCTATGTGGCCAGCTTCCCTATTCTTCTACAGCTGCATACACCCTGTAGGGATGAACCATCCCTTCCAACTGTCATCAGAATGCGCCCTTCCTCCCTTTAGCTGCTTCCTGTGAGGTATTCAGTCACAGCAACAGATGAGTAACCATGGTGCTCAGAGTCGGTTCTCCTCACTGTAACAAGATGCCTGAGTCGAAGAATCAGAAGAAGAAAATATGGTTGGGCTCCTGGTTTCAGAAGGCTCAGGATGTGGTCAGACAGCTCTGTGGTTCAGAGGCCTGTGGTGAGTCACTCCATCATAAGAAAGGGCATGACCAAGCAAAGCCGCTCACTACATGGTAGCCGGGAAGAAGAAAGAGATAGCCTGGGATTGTGGACAGGATTTACCCTCAAGGCCAAACGTGGAGGTACACACCTCTAATCCCAGCACTCCAGAGACAGAGGCAGGTAGAGCTCTGAGTTTGAGGCTAGCCTGCATAGCAAGTTCCAGGACAGCCAACACTACATAGAGTGTCTCACCAGATAGAAAAAGAAAGAAAACAAAGACTGCCCTTGGAAAGCATACTCCTAGTGCCTCACCTACTTCAGCTAGGCCCTACCTTCTAACTGCCCACCCCCGAACTGTGCCATGAGCTTATCCATGGATTCTGTTGGTGAGGTTAGCAACCCATGACCCAGTCACCTCCAAACAGCACCACTGGCTGGGGCATAGACGTCCACGCGTTAGCTTTTATGGGACACTTCCTATCTAAATCACAGCACTGGCCTTATGGATTTCTAGCAGAGAGAAAATGCCAAGGGCTTGCTTCCCTAGAACCCCTCCAAGGCTAAGACATCATCCTGTGACCGAGCCCTAGAGAATAGGATCTCAGAGGACGTCTACTGAACTTCCTGGGGAAAATGCCCTTTCACTGTCTTTGGATTCATGTGGGTATGTCGTATAATGATGTGGCAGCCATCTTGTGACCATGAGGAGACAAGCTCAGGGAAGAAGTCATTTTTGATCGTCACGCCATTGAGCTGCTAAGTTAACCCGCTCTGGAAGCACCCTGGCTCTGTTTGTTATATGGCATGATAACATGGTTTCTGTGTTTACACACTTGGCTTGAACAGTTTGTTTACTGATAGGCAAAAGTTGCCTGACACAAAGTCTCAACATTAGTGGGAACCCATCTGCTTTCCCAGCCTCATTTTCTGATACAGCTCCAGGAAATGCTTTGTTTTTTCTTTACTAACTGTAGGGTCTCTCTGGCCTTCTCTAATTGGCAAACTCCTAACCATCCTTCAACATCCAGCTTAAGCACACAGCACTCAGTTGGGGTGAGCTCCCCCAGATAGGGTCCAAAGGCTCATCTCATTACTTTAAATGTCTTCACTAGGGAGCTTCCCAAACAATTTTCTGTTCCCCTTTTAGCCAGTCATCCCTCTGTATTGTAAGCTTTTTAGTGGAGGGGCCTCTCCTTCATCTAGGTACCCCCCAGCATCATGCCTGGTAACTATTGTATTACTGACAGCCCAGATTCCACATCTCCAGCACTCTGAATCCAGTGCTCCTAGCCCAGCTGTGTAGGAAGGAGAAAACCTTCCAAGCCTGCCCAAGGGGAAGTCAGTGCTCAGTGAGTGTACCATCTAGGAACAGGTGCCATTGCCCCACACTTTCTCCACCATGTTCAGCCCACTGTCATCTCTCAGACCCTAACCAGGGGAAAGACACCAAGGTCCCTAGGCTTCCTGGAGCAGGGAAGAGCTCCAGAACTCAGCAGGTGAGCCTGGGTGTGTCCCAGAGCTGGGGTGACAACACAGCAGGCATACTATGGGAGCCTGAACAATGCTACCTGCCACCCCCTGCCCCCAGACAAACTTCCTTAAGAGACAGAAGCCATGGATGAAGGTGACAGACCCAGAAATCTCACCTTGCCCTAGGCCAAGGCTCAGCCACTCAGTCTCTGCTCAGGGTCTACTCATGGAGGAAAGGGGCTGGGGAAGTCTGGAGCTGGGGCTGGATGGCCACAGATGAGTTGCCCCATGGGAGATCCCATCAAGAGCACCATCCATTTCTGCAGGGCTGGACTGAGCTCACCCTGTCCTCTGAAGGAGGCTATGGGACCCGATAAACATCCTGATCGCTGAGCAGTGAGGACTAGGAGCTGGGACTCTGAGTGTCCTTTAGACTTGGGCCTGGAAATGGGCCCTCTAGCTTCAGACCAGAGTCCTCTCCTGGGGACCTGAGCCTCTGAACACGGTGGGCCATGAAGAGGAGGGGGAGAAGAAGCTGAAGCTAGACTCAAAGGGGTTCTTTTAAAATAGGTTTTTGAGAGGTTTTTTAATTGCTCAAGAACATGTCTTTGTTAATTTTTTTTATAAAAGGTTTAAAGTACTCCAGACAGAATTAATGCATCTCTTCACTACCCTCCCCTCCCCTAAATAAAATCCTGTCCCCAAAGGAAATGTCTTCAGCTGGTGTTTTAAAATAAAGATAATAGGGGGGCATGCGCACGTGCACGCGCACACACACACACACACACACACACACACACACACACTTCAATGTCTTGTCTGAGATGACATGTTTCCCTCCTCCAAGCCATCATGGAAGGGTTTCTCAACTATTCTTCAGGTCTTTCAAACCTCAGGCAGAGAGCTTCGTCCTTTAGGCTTGTTCCTGTGGCTGTCCTTCCAAACGGCTCACCCTGCTGCAGCCCTGCCTCCAGCAGCGGTTTCTCCTTTTGTGGACAGAGAAGCTGCCAGAGGTCCTGCAGCGTCATAGTAAACCTGAGGAGATGCCTGGGGTCTTGGCTGTGTGCGTCCAGGCACCCAGGGAGGAACACAGAACTTCACCCTGGGAGACACTCAGAGCATCTGTCATTCCTCTAGACTTAGCTTCAGTTTCTTCCCCTGGAGCAAGAGTTAGACCAATGACCTTTTCATTTCTTCCTTCTCTCCATCGGTCCCTTGACAATGTCAGAGACCCAGTAGGCCTAGCAATGGGACTTGGGAAAAGAAGCCTCTAAGCAGCTTTGCAGTACCCCACTGCCTGGTCCTGCTACAGCTTCCGGTTTAGAGACAAACATCCTCTACGCCAAAATTTTAAAAAAAGGCAATCAAAATGTAATAACTCCTCGGATAAAAATCTTCCCAAGCAGGAGGTGATGGCTGCTACAGCCAAGTTTGTCACAGGCAGAAGTGGGTTTCCCCTTTCGTCCTCTCCCTCCTCCCCCTCTTTGTCCCCCTCTCTCTTTGCAGTTAATATGTATTCCTAGAGACTCCAGTATAGGTCAGTGGTACAATCTTTGTTTAGCCTATGCCAGGCACTGGATTAGAATTCAAGGCAGGCAGGCAGGCAGGCAGGCAGGCAGAAGACTGATAGGTACCTAACCTGTGTGTGCTTTGCTTAAGATAACAGTGGCTGCTTTGCTTGTGAGTGTCTCCTGTACCTGCTTGCCAGGACTTCTGGGTGACAGGATGTTACCGTGGAGGGCAGATGAGGAACATGTTCACAGGTCAGAGAAGCTGCCCAGCAGCTAGAAGCTGAGGGGTCAGCCAGGCTGGAGGTCATGTCTTCCCAAGGTCAATGATCTGCCCCTTGAGACTAGTGAGCCTTTAGAAATGGCACTCCACCCAAACAAAAAGGAACAAAACAAAGTGTGTGCCCAAACCCATCACCAGGCAATTTTTATCCTGAAATCTACTACACCTCCATTTTCCTTCTCTTCCGTGAAGCACCAATGTACGTGAGAAGCACCAGGTCATGCCATAGAATTGGGATACAACTGAGTGGTCTCTAAGGAGAGGGAAAAGCATAGGAATGAATATAGGATTCAGCCTCCCGGGACACTTTGGTGGTATCCTGGGCCGGCATGCAGTAAGAGTTCCTTTGTGAAGGTCAGCCACTGCACCACCAAATACAGCAGCTACAGAGGCTGGCCTTGAACCTAAAGAGGCCGCCCACTGTTCATCCAGCACCTTCACTCCATTACACTGCCACTCTGGACTGAAATTGCAATGCAGACATTCCCTGGCCCCTGGGGATCCATCCACAGACTGTGGGAGCCCTACACTGACCCCCCAGATGCTTAGGACCAGTGCCACAACCTGTGGGATCTTTTGGTTGTGCTGTATCATCTTCTCCTCATTTTCATCTCTCCCTGACCATCCTCCTTCAAGGATGGAATTAGAAATACATGTAAGGCCCACACATCTGTGGAGCCACCACACCCCTTGTCCTCCTGTCTACTCACAGGTCTATTTAGCTCATGGGTTACCATGCTAGCCAACAGGGCTTACTCGTTGTTCATGGTTGCCTACCTTGTCTGGGAACAGGTCTTCACAAGCCCAGGTTCATCCATCCATAGACACACCAAGGAAAGATTAGGGTGGGGGTAGGAGCTAAAAGTGGGTCTGCCCTTGGGTTTTCCTAGATCTGGAAAGGGCTTTGGCTGCCAGGACCACAAGAAACTAGTAGCCACCAGCCAGCTCCGATCTGTGCCAGTCTAAGATTCATTACTGCTGAGAAACTAGATCTGACCCACCAGGGTGTAGGGCCACTCAGAGCTAAGCTGAGGCTCTTTCTCTGGTCACCTAGTCTCAGGACTACACGTGCCCAATGATGAGGGCTAAAGGACAGGGACACTTTGAGGAATGTAGGTGGGAGGTGCTCACAGGCTGGCCCAGAACTCTGGGGTAAGGAGAGCCTGGTGTGTCTGTAAGGATCCCCGAGAAGATGCCCTGTGGCTGATATGTTTTCACCTGTCCCTGGGAGTGCTACATGCCAACACAGCCCTTCCCACCTCCAAGCCAGTAGAAGCCAGTGAGGGTCTGCTGGCCTCTGAGGCTACTCCTGCCTTTTTCCCTGGAGAAGGCATGGGGGAAGAAGACAGGAGGCCTCCCCCCCCCCCCCAGTGGCAGTCAGCGTAGCTGTCAGAGCTTTGTCTGCTTTCCAGAGCCACCTCTCAGCAACAGCCGTTAACCCGCCTTTTATTAGCACACAATCACTTCAATGTTGGAGTTGGGGGGCTTGGTTCCTTTCCTTATGGAAAGAAAAGCAGCTGAATTTCCCAGAGAGAGGGTGGAGGGTGTCTGGCTTACTGGAGGTTCCTCAGGGCTCAGGCTCTCCTTCTTCTGTCCCCAGGCTCCTGTGACATAGGCGCTGAGCAAACACAGCCCAGAGCTTCTGAAGTGATAGGAGTTGCCCTGGGTGGTAGTGAGCTGTAAGGAGTGGCCACCATACTGCAATCAGGTCTGCTGGCTTCTTATGGCCCAGCAACCATTGTCAAGGGCTGGCCTGAAACCCTCAGCATGGCTTGGCAGTGTGGGGCCATTATCTTGCTCTCCTTCCCTCTCCCTCCCTCTCTCTTTTCTCCCACCCTCCCTGGGAGGGAACCCAAGACACTTCAACATGCTAGGCCAATGCTCCCCATCCCAGGTCTCACAACAGTGAGGAACCAGAGGCCTTGCTGTGTGGTAGAGAACAGACTTTGTGAGCATCTCGAACCCCAGGCAGCTTCATGGCTACAGGCCAAGAAATAGTTCAAGTCTCTTATTTATGGTGAGCCCCAGAAGGGCTAGGAAAAGCACCCCTTCTCACTACTACTACCATGCCTGACCAGCTGAATTCTGAACCCCAGATTCTTCTGCCTCTGTAACTTCTCAGCCTCAAGAATGTGCCCTGGAAAGTACTAGAAGGATGTGTGAGGAAGCAGAAAGACAGGACAGAAGGACCAGTGGCTAAGCATCAGCTTTTGCTTTACAGGAAAAGAAATGAGTTCAGGAAGGTTGGGTGATACATACAAGGTGGAACTCTGCCTGCCTGTCTCCCCCACCTCATTCCATGTGTTTCCCTTCAGCCATCAGAATGGTTTCTTGGAGCAACATTCTTCTGCCAGTCCAGTAAGGGCTAAAGAGTAGTTGTTCACACATTAGTATGAATTAGCGTTACTGGCTGCTTTCTCAATGCTAACAAGGCAAGGGCATTGTAGGAAAATTTTTCAGAAGAGGTAGACAGGGATAATTGTGGACCCTCTAGCTTTGTTCAAAGGGGACAAGATGAAACAGGAGGGAGACCCAAGGCAACTGTTGTGCAAACAGGAGGCTTGGCTTCAAGTCTAGTGTCTATAGTGTGTTCATCCTGAGCTCTAGGACCCAGTGCTAGCAAAACCAGAAATCCCCTCTTGGTTGACTTTTGTTCTTGAGATAGGGTCTCAAGTGGTCCAGGCTAGTCTCCAACTTAATATGTAGCCAAAGATGACCTTGAACTTCTGATCTTCCTGCCTTTATCTTCCAAGTGCTAGGATTACAGGTGAGTACCACATCTGGTTCATGCAGGCCTGGGGACAAAACTCAGTGCTTCAAGCATACGAAGCAAGCACTGAGACACACACACACACACACAGAGGGGGGGACAGGTCAGTCCCTGTCTCACACTGCCTGATGTCCTTTGGGACTGCCAGCAGGAAGACCATCACCAGCCCTACAACCTCCAACATCAAGACCTTGAACCAAACCAATTCTTCCTTCCTTCATGATCCAACCAGCCCGTGGTGTTATGTGATTAACAACAGAAAACCCGTAGCTATGCCTGCTGCCACCATGACTGTGTAAGTACCGTCTGTCAGTCCCCTCTGACCTACAACTGTGTGAGTACAGTCGGTGTCATCTGACCTATGACTGTGTAAGTACAGTCTAACTACGTCAGTCCTTCTGACCTTCGACTGTGTGAGCATAGTCTAACTGCGTAGGTCCCCTCTGCTCTAGGGCTGTGGAGGTATAGTCTAACCACGCTCGTCCCCTCTGCTATGTGTCAACGTGCACTTACCTCTGCGTCTCTGGCAGCCTTGATTAAACAATCAAAAAATGTGAGAGTTTTAAGTTTAAAAAAAAATCTCCGATCTGCCCACATACTTGAAATTTCTGGGACTCTCTGTTTCCTTCTGATGGGCTGGCTTTCTCTCCCAGTCTCTTTCTCTCTGACTTGAAGTTTGTTTTGTTTGTTTGTTTGTTTGTTTGTTTGTTTTTGTAAGCAGGATGTTACTAGGCTGCACAGGCTGATTTTAAACCTAGGGGATCTGACATCCTCATACAAGCAGACCACCAATATAAATAAAAATAAATAAATCATCTAATCTCCTGACCCTCTGTGCCCACCTCCCAGGTGTCAGGGCTACAGGCATGTGCTACCAAGCCTGTTCTGACCTGTTATTGAGCCTATTGAACAACTATGTCACTTCCATATTTTACTTTCTGTTATAGAATTTACATTTTCTAATATAGGCATTTTCTAGTTTATTTAGTTAATTCATTCATACATGTGAGCATGGGCCCACACATGCACTAGCATGTACGTGGATCCGGGTTAGACTTTGGGTCGGAGTCTATTGTTGGCTACTGTGTATCAGAAGCTAGCTAACCCACAAGGCTCTGGAGAGTCTCTTGACTCCACTTCCCCTCATAGGAGTGCTGGATTTACAGATTCTCGATACCAATTTTCATGGGTTCTGAAAAGACAAGTGCAGACGCCCCAGCTGTGCCGCAAACACTTCACCCCCTAAGCCACCTCCTTGGCCCCATTAATTCTCTAGCCAGTTTAGGTTTGCAGCAAAGTTCCCACCATAGCCCCTGCTTCCCTAACACTCTTCCTCTCTGGGAGCATCCCACCAGACCGGGGCTTCTCTGGAACACAGGAGCCACATTCACGTCACTATCAAGTAAAGACCAGAATGTCCCATCACTCTTGGTGCTACAGATTGTGATGAATACATAATGACACACATTCACTGCCATAGCAGCCATGGCTACTTCATGGCCCTAAAATACCCTCATTTCTTCCCTTTGCCTAATGCCCAAAAGCCATTGGTCTTTGCCCATCTACATAGTTCTGCTCTTTCTAGAATATCAGAGCTAGACTCTTAGGGTGTGGCCTTTCTAGACTGGGTTCCTTCATTCAGTCAAATTTATTTACATTCCCTGTATGCCTGGCTGGGGGTGTGGCTAAGGCTAGAGAGATTTCCTAGATATATCCTAGGGCCCCAGCAAAACACACACACACACACACACACAGAGAGAGAGAGAGAGAGAGAGAGAGAGAGAGAGAGAGAGAGAGAGA
>NW_021604587.1:20644261-20715049 GCF_004785775.1 Grammomys surdaster
AGAGAGAGAGAGAGAGAGAGAGAGAGAGAGAGAGAGAGAGAGAGAGAGAGAGAGAGAGAGAGGTCTGAGAACAGTGAGAAAACTGAGTCAGGGCATGCCTGGGGACAGAACAGTATGATGGTTCTCTTCAAATGTTTTGCGGCTGGACAAGCCCTGCTCTGTGCCACCTAGAGGCAGGCTGAGAACCTGAGGACCTTACCACAGAGTGGAGGCTGGTGGCTTCTGGGGTTTGACAATGAAGCACGTGTGAACTCTGGTTACCTCCCTGGGTCCCGCTAAGACCAGTACAAGAAGACATTGCTGCATCTCAGCATCCCCCTTCTCTACTTGAAAACATAAAGGATGGCAGTGAGCTCGTATTCAGGAAGGATGGGAGTGGCTGTCTCCCGGTGTTCACTGAGTGGTAGTGTCGTGGATGGAGCCCCAGAACAAGGAGAGCTAGATAAGGCTAATCTGGTATCTGTAAGAGTACAGGGGGAAGCAGAGGCTGCAGATAGCCAGGGTTCCCACCAAGCATGTTTTCTGAGAGGGGCCATGGAGTGGAAAACCCCAGCCTCTGAAATCTGCCCAGGGTCTTGAGATCTTGAATTCTGGCCAAGATTATTACTGACCAGCCCTGGGACCCTGAGCAAGGGGCCTTGGCCTGTGACTTAGAGTGTTTCCAAGAGAGGGCATTGAGTGCTGGCCCTTGCCGTGAGAAGACATCCCAGTGACGCCACCTCCTACTGTGCCTGATGTCTGTAGAGAGGAGCTACCACATGCATGGCTGCTTTGCTTCCCAGGGTTATCAGTGACAACCTTCTCATGAGGTCATCCAAAGCAACAGAGTCTTTGCAGGCTCCCAGCCTGTGTACTGACCGGCATGGGGCCAGTCTCAGTCTCATCCTAGCCCAGTTAGCTACTAGTCTGAAAGACAATGACCCTAAAACTAAGATGATTTCTGAAGCAGTACCAGGAAAGAGCAGCAGGTCCTAGTGGACCTCGGCTGCTGTCCCTCTCCCACTGGCTCTAACTACAGATCTCTAAGCCTTCATCCTGAGCTCAGGGAGTTCAAGCTTAGGACCATGCATAACCTTACTGTCACCGGCAGTAAAGATGGGATGGCCTGGAACCCTGGGTTGCCCAACTAGCAACTCCCAGGACCTTGCTGGGGACTTCCACAAGGACACAATAGGAAGTATGACAGCAATGTGGCTGGGACTATTATCTCTAAATGCAAGAGAGAGGTACTCCCCTGAGTCCGCTAGGTATGGAGTAACCTGGAGTAGTGTTGAGTTTGTGAGGAAATCCCATGAGAAGAGAATATGGCCGAAACTTGGGGAAGGAGGAGAGAATTTGGTAGGTAGATTCTAGTAGCACACAAGAAAACAAGCCAAGTGTTTCACAGCAGATCTTGGAAGACCTTGAATGTTGTTTAAATGGAATTTAAAGGTCATGCTGTAGGTCTAGGGGCCTAAGGGAGGTCTTGAGCAGAGAGAGATGATGAGCTGGCTTAAAATGTGTGGATTTTGACTTGTGTGGAGCTAGGAATGGGTCCTCTATATGAACTCTTGGTTCTCTTGCCTCTGCTTTCCCAGAACTGAGAATACAGGCATGTGCCACTATGAGAGGACTTTTGAAGCCTAGATTTCCTGAGTCCCTTTATATACCCTTGTGCCACAAGCAAAGGGCCAAGTGGAACCTTCTATTTTCCATTGGCATGAAATGTCACCAATTAACTCACGTCTGTAGGCCATTCTTGTCACCTCCCATGCCAGTGTGCAGTGAAGTTTACAAAGGACACACTTGTGCCTGAACAAGGCCCACCCCTGTCCTCATTGCTTTGGTAGAGACAAAGAAAACACCTTGTCCAAGGCCACTCCATGTGCAAGGGGTTCTCAGAGCCCCTTACATCGCTCTGGGGCTGCCACAGGCTGATGAGAAACCCTGCGGAGGCCAGCACACCCTGAGTCAACACCAGATCTCCTGGCAGGCACTGCACAATGTCACTCTAGTTAGGAGGCAGAGCATATGGGAGCCTCCAAGGCACTCACAGCAATCCCCTTCCTTCCCTGTCCCAGCTTAGCCTTCTGCAGAATGTGGTCAGCCATTGGCCTCCAATAGCACTGTGTGAGGAGGAGGGGATGTCAGGCCTGATGCCAAGAGCTGGCCAGTCAGAGGCCATAGACCAAGAAGCCACTCACGTCTACACATTTCTGAGCATCCACAGGCCTTGACCTGCTTCCCAGGGCCAAAGCCCCTACCCCTCAGAGCTGACTCAAGGGCTCTGGCTGGCCCAGCCTACAGCCAGACCTCAGCAGACAGGCACGCAGAAAGCTAAGTCTTCCAAACCTTCCCAGGCCCAGCCCTGCCTCGGGAGTACACAGTCAGGGGCTATGCTTGCTTAGCTCCACTGGAATCCTGACTGCTCACTGTGACCCCATTCCAGTGTGCTTTGCAATTTACAAGGACACCTCCGCCTACCTTCTTGCTCCTGCAGGCCTTGAGACCCTGGACATGTCTATGGCTTTCCTTGTGCTGGAGCAAAGCATATGCCTGTTTGCTTCCCATCCACCCTGCAGACCTTCCAGTGTGCCACTTGTGTGGTTTAGGTTTCTTCTGCCCACCCCCTTCCCTTGACTGCACATGCATTCTTACAAATATCAGGTATGCCCATGTTTACTCAAGCGGATGCATTGTAGGACCCTGTCCATCAGCACACAGTGGGTCACAGAGTCAAACATCATTAACATGAGAGGGGCTGTAACTCAGCTCCCAGGCTGGCAGCATCAGTGGCACTCCCATCGGGGACTGATGGGTTTCCCAGCTCTGCAGACCCAGGCTGCCAACGCTTTTCTTCAGTCCTCTTACTCTTGAGACCTGAAAGGGTAGAAAGTGGTTCTTCTGTCTCTGATTACAAGGAAACCAGAGTTTCTTCTCAGTGGCAGGAGTATGCATGAGTAGAATTATGCCGCCTCCCAATCTCCCCATGCCTCAGGATACTACTGAGGTTTTCTAAACGTGGTTGAGGAGCTAGAGAGGTGGCTCAGCATGTATACTGCTCTTGCTGAGGACGTCCACTCACTCTCCAGCACCCCTGTTGGGTGGCTCACAACTGCCAGGGATCTGACACCTTCCTTTTGGCCTCTGAGGGCACCCATATATACATAGCATGCATACAGCCACACACACATGGCATGCATACAGACACACACACACACACACACTAAAGTTGAACAATGACTGTGTTGAGTTCCACTGAGATCATTTGAGTGGGCCTGAAACAAGCAGGCCTAGAATCCTGCTGAGCAGAGACAAGAACTCAGGCACAGGCATAGGACAGACTCTAGGAAACCATGGATAGACAAGACACAGATGAAGCCAACCTGCCCCACTTCAACACACACACAGTCTTCCCACTTCCTGAACTGTGAGAAATAAATTTCTGCAGAATGAGCTGCTTAGCCTATGGTGCTTTGTTCTGGCAATCCCTAAAAGCAACTGTGAGATCTTCAAAACTCATGACCAGAGAGGCAGGGATGCCAACCAATCAAGAATTTGTGATGGTTGATACTGTCAACTTGACAGAAACTACAGTCAGCTAGAAGACAAACCTCAGTTTCTAGATTTGATTAATTGAGCTGAGAAGATCCTCTTTTAAATACAGCTGTCATCCCACAGGCCGAGGGCTCATATTGAATAAAAAGGGGACAGTGAGCTGGGCACCAACATTCATCTCTCTGCTTCCTGCCTGCTGATGCAGTGTGGCCAGCGGCCTTACCCTTCCCTGCCGTGACAGACTGTGTCTCCTCTGATTGTAACACAAAGCAAACCCTCTCTCCCATGAGCTAACACCACAGCAATCAGAAAAGTAACTAAGGGTGCGGTAAAGAATCCACTGTACCTGTGTCCACTGTGGCGACATCAGCACCATTTGGCCTCACGTAACTATTCCCCAGGTCCCATGTCCAAATGCAATGGTCAGGGTAAGTTTACACCCTCTTAATGCCTCATGAAAAGGGGCTAAGTGAGTTTCCATAGAGAGCCTGAACTGTAACAATAAGGTTCTGAATGTGCCAGCGATCAGGGAAGAATTGAAACATGCAACCGCTAATGTAACTAGCTATGCTGGCCAACCCCACCCAGTACTAAGAAGCTTGCTGCCACACCATTTAGGGCTCTGCCCTAGCTGGCTCCCTGTCATTGTGATAAAGATTATGACCAAAAACAACTTAGGGAGGAAAGGGTTTATTCCAGCTTACAACTCACAGTCCATCACAGAGGGAAGGCCAAGCAGAAACTCGAAGCAGGAACTGAAACAGAGGCCACAGAGGCATATTGCTTAGCCCACAGTGTGCTCATCTTACTTTCTTACACAAGACCAGTTGCCCAGAGGTGACAGCACCCACTGTGAGCTGGATTCACCCACATCAATCATTAATCAAGAAAATGCCCCCCAAAGACTTACCTACAGACCAATCTGATGGAGGCAAAGCAAAAACAAAGTCTAACGGTGTGCCTGACTCCATGTCCAATTCCTGGGCCCCACTTCCTCAATCTTCTTCTGGGCTCTAACGGGCTTGAGCAGCCACACTTCTCTGGCTTTGCCACCACAATACACACAGTTTATCTTGTAGGCTCAGGCCGGCTCCATTCCACACCTGCTGCGGTTCTTGCAATAAAATACTCTTTGGTCTCCACTGCAACTGAAGCTGCACCTCCACTACTGGCCTCTCCGGACCCCTCACAGCTGCTCTCCATAACCCCTTCAATCCTGCAGCCCTTATGCTGCCAAAACCAGCACCACCTGGGAGACATACCTACCTGAGAGACTCTTACACATTACCAGGTTCAGCTGCCAGCTTGAGCCGTAGCCTCGGCTCCCTCTGGACCACAGCTCCCTTTTACAGACTGTAAGGAAGTACTTTCCAGATGGCCGATTCGGTGATGCTGGTCTCTATTAATCACAGTCAATTTCTTGGTCCCAGCTAACCAGCAGTCATTGTCCCCATAAAGCAGAGGTTTCAATACAGTAGTGCTGTCTCTTGTTAATCACAGTTGATTCTCCAGCCTCAATGGATCAGAACTGCAGACGTTTGTTTGTGGTTGTTTTGGTTAATTGTTTTGTTTGTTTGTTTGTTTGTTTGTTTTGAGGCAGTGTATCTCCTATTTAAAATTAATTATTAATTAGTGTGCATTGGTATTTTGTCCATGTGATGGTGTCAGATCCCATGGAACTGGAGTTACAGACAGTTGTGAGCTGCCATATGGGTGCTGAGAACTGAACCCGGGTCCTTTGGAAGACCAGCCAGCCCTTAACAATTGAGCCATTTCTCCAGCTTCTTTGTAGCCCTGGCTGACTTAGAACTTGCTAGACCAATCTGGCCTCAAATTCACAATGATCTGCCTGCCTCTGCCTTCAAGTGCTGAGATTAAGGGCATGTAGCACCATTCCCACCTAGGAAACCACATATTCTTAATAGAAAGTATCACATGAATGGCCCCAGTAGAATCTGCAGGACTCCATCATCGACTCTCAGAACTCTTATCTCTCAAGCTCCTACAAAACATCCCATTAAGTTTGGAGCATTAATGGATTTTCCAGCCCAGAGTTCTAAACATTTCTGCAGCCCTCCCCAAAACAATATGGTCAGGTCTGTCATAGCAATAGCCTACAGTCTGATACCAATTTCTGTCCTAGAAACTAGTCCTTCCTAGGACTTTGATAAAGACGACAACTAAAAACAACTTGAGGCGGTGAGGGCTCATTCCCCTCACAGCTTCCAATGCACCATGAAGGGAAGACAGGGCAGGGGCTCGAGGGAGGAACAGAAGTAGAGGCCGTGGTGTAAACACGCTTACTGGTTTGTTTCCATGGCTTTCTCAGCCTGCTTTCTTCATGCAATCCTGGAGCCCAGGACTAGTACTGTCCATAGTGCCCACCTCAACTGTCAAGAAAATGCTCCTACACACCTACCTACAGGCCAATATAATGAAACATTTTTGTACCCTCTTTCCTAGATGACCCTAGCTTGTATTGTTGACAAAAAAAAACCAAACAAAACAAAAAATCTTAACCACTACAGAATCTGTCGTTTTTTACATTTTTGGTTTGGTTTCATAGTACCAAGGGTTGAACCCACGCCTTGTGCATGCTGGGCAAATACTCTACTACTGTGCTGTAGAACTGCCATTTATACATTTAACAAATGTCCTGTTTGTGGTAGGTTGAAGGCATGGCCCCAGATCCATGCCCACCTGGAGCCTGACTCTATCTAGCAATGGGGTTTTTACAGATGTAATTGGTCAACTGAAGATCAGGTCACAGTGGATTAGGGCATCACAGAACTCTTAAGGGAGATAATGACAATATTTGAATATCAAGTGTACTGATAATAATACTATAATGTTTTGAAAGCCATTGAAGTTTGCAGTGTTTTTGTCATTGTTTTTATTTGTGGCTGTTTAGCAGTACTAGGGATTGAACCCAGCCAGGTCTTCATACATGTGTGAGAAAGGCTCTACCCCTGGGCCACAGTCACAGCTCTTGAAATTTGTAGCTTGTATAGCAGGCATTCTATATAACAATACATTTTGTCTTGTTTTGTTCTGATTTTTGTGACAGTGTTTTGTGTAGCCCAGGCTAGTCTTAAACTTCTAATGTGTCAAGAATAGCCTTGAACTCCTGACCTCCTTGTCACCACCTCTCAAGTGTTAGGATTACAGGTATGTGCTACCACATCCAGATCAAGACTTTTAAAAATATTTTATGTTTATGTATGTGTGCCTCTGTGTGTGTGTGTGTGTGTGTGTGTGTGTGTGTACATAGTGTGTATGCAGGAGCCTACAGAGGTGGCCTACATGCTGGGCTTCACTCTCATGTGTCACCTCCTTTCTGTAACCTCAGTCTCGTTGCCTATAGGAAGGAGAGAGCAGATAATTTCCTAGGCCTTCACCACCTCAGCTATGTAGCTCATAGGGTTCAGGCCTTTGAGCTACATCCCTGGTCCTGGGAACCTATGCTAGGAGCTATCCCAGTGGAAGAGAGAACCCTGGGAGAGAAAAGTTCTAGGCTCAGCAGAGGTTCAGAGAAGCCTTTTCTGTCGTAGTGAGAAACAGAAGCCAGCCGAGTTTCCAGCAACCTGAGAGCTTTCTGAATTATGACTGCAGCTGGGCCTGCTCCCCTGGGGCTGTAAACTTGAGCACCATGGGGAGACACTGCTGCTGTGTTGGCTGGCAGATAGCACCTGGAGATAAGTGGGATGGGGCTGTGATCGTAGACACATGGCCAGTGGGGAGCTAGGGTGCTTGGAGAAATGTCAGGGCCAAGAGTATGTCCCCTCTATCATTCAGAGAACCATTTGTGTTCACTGTCACAGTAGCATAACAGTGTCTGTATGTACATATAGGTTGGAGAGTCTCCCTCAGTAGGTGATCTGTGGGCACAGGTTACCTGCAGTCTGTAGCTGTCCCATGGGGCAGGAGGAATTGAGACAGGAAGCCACTAGGCTAAGCCCAGGCTGCCTCTAATATAGGGTCCCCAGGGGATAGAGCTCACTTAGGGTAGCCTCCAGGAACCGTGGTGAGTGGTGTATCCCTGCATGTCCATACTGCAGTGGATCCTCAGTCAGCTTGAGAGGGGCTGATCTGGATCTTGGAGAAACTGAAGCTCCCTCTGAGAACCATTGACCTAGACACAGACCCCATTCTGTCCTGCTCTCTGGCCCCGAGGCAGAAAATTGGTGAAGGCTGCAGAAATTGGGGAGGGGGTCATGTTACGTTCTAGCTGGACTCTTCCAGACTTCTCTGGGAGCTAGAGCAGCGGCCTCAAAGGACCAGCAGTATCCTTTTCTCTGGCTGTGTCAGGCCTGCCTGAACTTGGCTCAACTCTCTCTTACTGTGCTTTAGCAAACCTCAAGTTCACTGCACAGGAACCTCAGGTGTCCTATCACCACCATGGCTGAGCACCTACCTTCCCCACCAGTCCACCTAGGCATCTTGGGTATAGGCAGGGAGTATGCCTATGAGCCTTCGGGTTCTTCATCTGCATCCTATCCTTGGCAGAGGCCAACAGGGGGAAAGCCCACACTCCTAACTTATGCACAGGGAGGACTCTCTAGAGGAGGCCATGGCAGAGGGAAGGAGGATGGAGAAAGAAGGGGCCACAGGAGAGCTGGCTTCCATCTGGGCTCTGGTGTGAGAGCCTCAAGCTGTCTAGCGGCTTCCTGTCTTTACACCCAGCTGTCCTCAGCTACATATGACCAGCAGCTGGTGGGTTCTAGAGTAGGGAACTAAGACCAGGGAAGACCTCAGACAACAGCTGAGAATGAGTCCTGGTGGTAGCAAAGGAACCCAGGCTCCAGACTTCATTTGAGTTTTATTTGGTGGCAATTTGCCTCAGCAGCTTCAGTCCTTGGGCTGGGGGTGGGGGGGTGGGGATGGAGTGGAAAAACAGACAGACCAGGAGGGCAGAGAAGTACCACAGAAGGAATAAAGGAGTGAGTCTCCTGAAGTAGAGCAAGGATCTTTCCTACCTTCAAAACCTTGGTCCATCCCATGCTACTAGGCTGTCTAGAGCAAACAAGACACGTCTCATCTACAGATGAAAATACCATTTGTAGATTGTTTTGGATAAAGCTCTATGCAGACTGGTCATAGTATCTGGTATAGAAGAGACAGAAGATCAGAGTACTAAGAAGGACACACACTAAGAAGGACAGTCCATGCAGAATGTGGCCTGTGGCCTAGAAACAGGATTCCAAGGCCTGGAGGTTCAGCAAAGGCCTCAGCTTCAGATGAGCCTAGAAGGGGCCTGGAATGGAAAGGGCAGAGGAAAAAAGAAAACAAAACTCCAGGCAGACCCCAAGTGGCATGCCGACCTGGCACACAGGAGATGGGGGCAGGGAGATGGCAAGTTTGAGGATATACAGCAAGACCCCAACGGAAGAGAAGGAGGATAGGAAGGGGGTAACAGGGATGGGAAAGGGGGAGGCAGAAGGATGGATGTCACAGAAGCCTAGAGCAGATATCAAGTAATTTCCAGTGCAGATGGCTGGTGTCCTGTGACAGACAGAAAAGCATTGATTTGCCCCCAGACAAAGGGCACCAATGGCCCAAAGAAAGAATTCTGCCCGAGTCCACCTTGGTGAACTGATGGGTTTACTCGAGTTACTTACAAGGATTGTGGGTGAGTCATAGCTACACCACCAAGAAGCCCCATCCAAGACTGTTACTTTTACCTCCTACAGTGGCAACTGGGTCCTCAGGACCCTCCATGAGGAAATGGCAATAGGCCTCACCTCCCAAGGCCTCGTCAGGTGAGCACAGCTGCTCTGCTTCAGTGGGCCCTGGACATGTTCAGCACCGAGGAAGTCGCTGCAGTACAGCTGGCTATGTGCCAGGTACCTGGGAGCCCCTCCTTGTTCCGTCTTTTCTGTAATTCTACAAGGGCCACTGTGAGGAAACTGAAGCATATTACCCTAGTCACTTCTGGGTACCTAAGATTTCTGTGCATTGGGGTGCCCTAATGACTGTAATAGAATCCCAAAACCTCTGCAGCCAAGCCCAGGTGAGCCCATATTCCCTTGCAGTCCAGACTGAGTCCAAAAAGTTACCCAGGAACCCAGGATCCGCGTCTCTGATGCTATCCTTTTTAGCCTGTGGCCAGCCTTTGAGGACCCAAAGCAAGGGAAATGAGGGGGACTGTGTGTGGGAGACTTTTATCTGTCAGGTAGAAGGGGCATGTGTCTTGCTGGCCCCTCTTTACCAGCTAACTCATCCCTAGATGAAGGCACAGGAAGAGACCCCCCCACAGTGCTAGGACCTGAGCCTGAAGCTACTCCTGGTCCACAGAGGAGGACTGGGCAGAGACTGCTAGGCTTGTGCCTGGGCTTTGTCATGTGGGCAGCAAGGAGCTGTAATCAGGGTGTAATCAGGGAAGTGCCCCAGGCAAGGCTGGGTTGCAAGGAGATAAGGCTGTAGAGGAGGACCTGGGAGGTAGGACAAGGGCACCCAGGCTGTCCCTGTGAGTCCACACTGAGTCCCTCCAGCCTGCTGCAGAGTTCACCCTCCTCTATCCCATCCACCCCAAGAGCTCCACCCTCACCTTCTCTGCAGGGGCACTAGGAAGGACCTCAGCCCACTCAGGGAACAGCTGAGGGAGCCACCAGCCAAAGGGCAGGTGGACCACTGTAATTCAATTGCCAGTGTCTGGAAGCCACTGGGACAGAGACCGATAATACCATTTGTTCATGGTAGGCACAGAGGACATCACTGAAGCCCCGCAGGAGCAATTAGCTCAGGAAGTGTGGCCTACAGAGAAGCCACTGCCCAACAGTCTCCTCAGGGAAGGGCCCTGTAGACTGAGACCCAGTAAGGACATTAGCAGAGCCATTAGGGAGACTAGGAGGCTGTCAGCTTCCTAGACCAGACACACACCCAGAAACTGGAGAATCCAGACTCAGGAGCTTGTGCTGTTTTTGGAGTCATGTCTATGCCATTGGAGTTCTCATACATTAAGAACGCAAATGGGGAGGCTGAGCAAGGATCTCAGCAGGAGAACATGTACTTAGCATGCACGAGCCCCAGGCCCCTCTATTCAATCCCTAGCATCGACCACCACAAATAAACAAACAAACAAACAAATAAATAATAAAGCGGCCTAATAAGTCTTCACAAAACTCAGCGTACTAGCGCCATACAGAGAGCTCCATACAGAGGTGCATCCCACTGCAAGAATTAAAAACAGGCCAGCAAACGACCTCTACCATAGCCAGCTGGTGGAGATTCAGATGTCCACCTGTGGAGGGAAGAGAAGGGACTGCCATGTGACCAGACGACTCTCACAGAAGGAGCCGAAGTTGCAACTCCTACAAGGAGGATGAACCTGGAGGACAGTAATGCTAAGTGAGGGAAACCAGACCCAGATGGCCACTTCCATTAAATCTTCCTGCAAGGTAAATCCAGAGACAGAAAGTGGAATCAAGGCTGCTGGAGATGGGGGAGGAACATGTAGATGCTTCATGAGAGCGTCTACTGGTGACGAAAACATTCCTGAGTGAGCCAGAGGCAGAGGTTGCACAGCTCTGGGACAGCAGCATCTACTGGCTGTATATGTGCATGTGTGTGTGTGTGCGTGCACGTGTGTGTGTGTGTGTGTGTGTGTGTGAGAGAGAGAGAGAGAGAGAGAGAGAGAGCCTCTGTGTGTGTGTGTGTGTGTGATATGTGCATGTGTATGTGAGAGATATGTGTGTGTGTGATATGTGCATATGTATGTGTGTGTGTGCATGTGCCTCTGTGTGTGCATGTCCATGTGTATGTGAGATATGTGCATGTGTGCACACCTGTGCTGGAACTTGTAAACACTAGAGATCAACTTGTAAACACGATTGGGTACATTCCTCTCTTGGTCTCTACCTTACTGTTTGAAACAAGGTCTCTTCCAGAATGTGGAGCTCACAGTTTCAACTAGGCTGGCTGGCCAGTGAGCTCCCAGGATCCACTGGACTGCACCAACCAGAGCTGTATTACAGACACGCTCACAGCCATACCAGGCTTTTATGTGGGTGCTTGGGATCCGAACTCAGGTCCTTACACTTGCATAGGAAGTGCTTTTCCCACTGAGTTATCTCCCCTGTGCAGATTATATATTTTAAATGGTTCATTTCATTTTATGTTAATTTACACCAATAGAAAATACATGTCGTTACCAACAGCTCATAGTCAGGATAGTAAACTGCCACAAATCAATAATGTGAGAACAGTTTTTAAAATCGGTTAAAGACTTGGCCAGGTCCTAGCCCAGGAAAATGCAAATTAAAACTCACTGGATGGTTCTTGTTTTTAAAAATAAACAGAGAATAGCTTGCAACAGCTGCTCACTGCTGGAGAGAATGAAGTGTTAGCACAGCTGCCCAGCCTTGTGGTCCACATCTGTAATCCTAGCACTGTGGAAGCTAATGCAGGAGGACTGCCATAAATCAGAAGCCAGCCGAAGCTCAGCAAGGAGGCTGTGTCTCAAAAACAGCAGGAAGCTGGAGAGATGGCTCAGTGGTCAAGAGCATGTAAGCTCTTGCAGAGGACCTGAGTTTTGTTTCCCAGCACCCATACTGAGAGGCTCACAGCCATCTAGACCTCCAGTTGGTGGGGTAGGGGACAGGTGCCTCTGGGCTCCGTAGGCACCTGCACTCACAGATACTTAACCACACATAGACATGTACTTGTACACTGTGGAGGTTTGAATAAGAATGGCCCCCATAGTTCATATATTTACATGCTTAAGGAGTGGCACTATTTGAAAGGATTAGGAGTTGTGGCCCTATTGGAGGGCATGTGTCACTGGGGGTGGGCTTTGAGGTTTCAAACGTCCAACCCAGGCCCAGTGTCTCACTCTCTTTCTGCTGCTGTGGATCCAGATGTGGAACTCTCAGCTACGTCTCCGACACCATGTCTGTGTTCTACCATGCTTCCTGCCATGACAATAATGGGCTAAACCTTTAAAACTGTGAGCAAGCCCCAGTTAAATGCTTTCTTTCATAAGAGTTGCTGTGGTCGTGGCATCTCTTCACAATAGAACACTAAGATGTACACATAATTAAAAACAAAATAAAATCTTTCAAAACTGAATATGTTTTTAAAAATATTAAAAAGTACTGTTAGTGTGGGAAATGGTAATGGTGGCTACTTAAAAATTAAAAATAAAGCCAGGAATGGTGGTGCACACCTCTAAGCACATGAGGGAAGTGGAGGCAGAAGGATCGGGAATCCAAGCCCATCCTCAGCTACACGGTGAGTTCAAGGTCAGCCTGGGCTATAGGAGATCCTGTCTAAATAAATACAATTTAAAATAGAAAAAAAATGAAGCAAAATATGAATCAGCAATTTCACTTTTTGGTATTTGCCCACAAAAACAGGGGGTCAGTGAAAGGCATGTAGGGAATTAGCGAAAGAACAAACAGCCTGGTATGGGCTTCTTGGGAGAGTTGGCGAGGCGTCTTAGCAGTTAGCATATAGCACTTTGCTGGCTTTCAAGTTCTGTCTAAAGAGTTGCTAAGAAATTTGTTTTCCTCTTTCTCTCCTTTAAAAAAAATATTTTTAGCTAGGAAATCATGGTGCACACCTTTGGTTCCAGCACTCAGGAGGCAGAAGCGGGTGGATTTCTGAGTTCAAGTACAGCCTAATCTGCTGAGTGAGTTCCAGGACAGCCAAAGCGACACAAAGAGACCCTATCTCGGAAAAAAATTTTTTTAATTATGTACATGTGTTGGGGCATATGTATGAGAATCAGGTGCCCATGGGGGCCAGAAGAGTGTGCCAGATCCCCTGAAGCTAGTGGTTGTGAGCCTCCGTGTGGGTGCTGGGAACTGAACATGGGTCCTCTGCAAAAGCATCATGTGCTCTTAACTGCTGAGCCATCTCTACAGCTCTCCTTCCATTTTGATAAGTGACTCTGAAGGTGCCTGGGATAGAATTACAGTCCATCAATGTAAAAGTGGGAGCCACCAGGGTTGTGTGAGGGGGTCGGATTTAGCCTCGTACTGTAAATGCTGTGTCTGTGAGATTGCTAGGAAACCATAGGCTTTCAGCTAGGAACAGATGAAGGCCACGTGCACTTAGACCTCATGTGTGATTCATGCTGTTTTTAATGTGCTTATTTGAAATACCTCTATATAAATGGAATCCGGTCCCTGTGTTAGCCAATGCTGTGAACTGAGCCTCTCAGCTGGTGAGAGGCTTCAGTCAGATCAGACAGGGGGCTCTTTCCCACAGCCCATCTTTCTATCTTTCTATCCTGCCTTACCACCTTCACAGCAGTATGGTTCAAGTCAGAAGGTAGAATCAGTTCTTCGTAGTGGGCTAATGAGTAGGGAAACACAACATGCAAGAGAATGTTATTCCGCCATTAAAAAGACAGTATGGCCATAGTACAGATGAACCACCCAGTGAAATAAGCTGGTTACAAGAAAATGAATGCTGTATGACTCTACTTACATCGAGTTCCTGAAGTAGTGGGGATGGTGGAGGTCGGAGGGGAGGGAGCCAGTACTTGACAGCTAATGTTTCAGTTTAAGATGGACATTATTAGAAGATACATTGCCAGGCAGTGGTGGTACACACCTTTAATCCCAGCACCTGGGAGCAGATCTCTGTGTTTGAGGCCAGACTGACCTAAAGAGCAAGTTCCAGGACAGCCAGGGTTACACAGAACTCATCTTGAAATACAAAACAAAACCCACAAAAAAGGATGGTATGTTAGTATGTTTAATATTGTTGACTACTGTTGCTTTAGATATTTAATGAAGTCCGCTGGACAGGCTGACTATCTATGTGGTGGCAGCTCTGCTTAGCTCAGCCGCCATGCGCCACGGCCTGAAGTCAAGTGCTCCGCAGCTGGAAGTGGCCACCGGCCCTGGCACCCACGAGACGTCTCCACATGGTCGGGCTGAGCCCAGACCATCACCCCATCCATGTGGAATGAGACTGTAATGCTTAAAAATTAATCAAAGGCTTTAGATGTTTGGTAATGCTCAATAACAAGATGCCCACACAATTGGAGGTGTTTCCCAATTAACTAACCTAGATATAAGTTGTTACCCAGGACTGCTCTCCATACATGCATGGCTCTCCATCTTCTTACATCTCTGCCTCCCTCTGCTCCTCCTCTTCCTCTCCTTACTCCTCCCACCTTAGCTCCTCCCAACTTTCAGGGAAAATATGCCGCTACAGACTACTTAAATATTCTAAGATAGAGGGATTTATAACCTGGGGATGGATATAGACCAATACTTAGTCTTAGACTAGCTAGTCTAGTCATGCCATTAGCTCTGGGTTCAGTGGAAGATATGGTCTCAAAGATGGAGAGTCATACATAACAGACCACTGGCCTCTATGTATATGGACACACACATGTGCAAATGAACACAGACATGCATGTGCATGTGAGTACATACATACACACAGAAACAGTTAAAATAATGTTGTTTTACAATGAAAACAATTGAAAAATATCTTCCCTGCCCCAAAAGGCAAGACTTTAAACATACCTCAAAACTAAGTAAGGGCAAAAGAACAGTACCACTAACCATGGGCAAGGATAAGGGGCTACTAAAACCCACACCCTCCCAGGCAAGTGTTAATTAGGAAAATAATTTTGGAAAACCAGAAATATCTACTAAAAGTAAACATCTGCCTGTTTTATGACTAATTTCACCTCTTTGCATTTACCCAAAAGTACTAAGTATGTGTGTTTCTAAAAGGTATATCAACAGTCATAAATACTGACTTTATTCATAGTTGACCCAAACTGGAAGTAATACAAATGTCCTTCAATAGAGGATGAATAAATTACTACATTTCTATACAATGAAAAACTATTCAGCAATGAGCAACAGTGAATTAATACTGATACAATATGGGTAACTCATCCAGTTAGGATACTGAAGGAAAAGAAACCATATTCAAAGAGTATGTTTGTATTTTTGTGTCTAAAGTCCTACAACAGGCAAAAGTAATCAGAGGTGAGAGATGTTGGAAGTACCTTCTCTCTATGGGGTATTAGTGACTTTTGTTCTGTGATAAATACCATGACCCAAAGTAACTTAAGAATTTCTCTTAAGGTTCCAGAGGGCTAGATGTCCAGAATAGTGGAGAAGGCACAGAAGTAGGAGCAGGAAGCAGAAAGAGCAAACTCAGACTGAAGCTATACATTCTCAAAGCCCAGCCTCATGGACATACTTCCTCCAGCAAGGCCCCACACCTTGAAAGTTCCATAACCTTGCCAAAAAGAACATGACCCATAGGTGACCACAAGTTCAGACACATGCACCTAAGGGAGACATTTCTCATCTACACCACCACAATGGGATATTCTGAGAAGGGAATTGGGGACTTTCTGGGTAAGGACACCCTTAACTAAGGGGCACCCGGCTTTGAGTGGTGGTCACACAGGTGAACAACCCTGAGTGTGAGCCTGCGTAAGCCTCAGTGATCATTCGTGGGATTTCAGCCAGATGAGAGTTATGTATTTAAACAAGCACATTCATCCAGCAAGCATCCCTCATCTGACAGACTTGGCTGGTCAGTCTGAACCCCAAGAATAGAGCCATCATGGGGCTCAGGCAAAAATGGCTTTTAAGGAGCACCCCCATCACTCCCTTGTCCCAGATGAAGAGACCCAGGCCCAGAGCTCACTCCCAGAAGCAGGCCGTTCTCAGAACATGCTTTGCTAAGAAATGACTCTGATGTTTATGGTCGTCAGTCTGAAGTGTCCGCCACAAGCCTTTGTTGTGAACACTTGGGCCTTACTCTTTAAGGCTATGGAGTTCTCAGCAGGTAGGTCCTAGCTTGAAGAAGTCACTAGGTGGAGGCCTTTGGTTCTGGTCTAGTTTGTCTCTGCTTCCTGGTCCACAGCGCATGAGCAAGCCTCTGCCACACAACCGTCTCCAATTCATCACACCTTGAACAAAAACAAACTTTTCTCACTTGAAGTTGTTTCTGTCTGGTTATTTTGTCACAGTAAAACAAAGGTACCAAATACAATGGTTCATCTTTATATTGTCAACCTGACTATAGCCATAGCCAGCCAGGGCTATAGAGAGACCCTGTCTCAAAAAAGAAGTAGGGGGAGGAGAAGAGGAGGAGGAAGAAGGAGGGGTGAGAAATTAGGAGGAAGAAGGAAGGAAGGAATAAGGAAAGAAGAATAGAGGAAGGAAGGAAGGAGGGAGAGAGGAAGGAGAGAGGGAGGAAGGGAGGAGAGGGAAGAGGAAGAGAAGAAGAAGGAGGAAGAAGAGGAAGAAGAAGAGGAGGAGGAGGAAGAAGAGGAGGAAGAGGAGGAGGAGGAGGAGGAGGAGGAGGGAGGGAGGGAGAGACAAAATGGTGATTCAACCCCATATCCCCCTCCCTCTGGTTCCTGATTTACCATAATGTATGTTACTCTGTCCCACCACGTCCTCCCCACTGTGACAGACTGAATCCCAGAAACCATAAGTCAACATAAACTTCCCTTCCTTAAGTTACTTCTGTCAAAATGTGGGCACTGCTGCATGCAAATAACTAATACAGGGATGCTGTATCTTTTCAAAGTCCTAGTGAAACCCAGAAAGACAGAAGAGGATCCCCCTGACATCACATGGATGGGTAAGGCTATAGCCACCTTAGAGGACATAGGAAGGAAGCTGAGTATTCAGCATAGTGCCTGGCTTGCCAGGTCACAAGCTCTAGAGTTAAAACCAACAAAGTCCAGGGGTGCGGGAAGAACTTGAGGTCCAATGGGTATAGCTCCATCACCTGAGATTCAGGAGTTTCTTGAAAGGCCCTAGGTAACTGGAGAGCCAGCTGCTTTCTTCAGAATATGCAGAAAGACCTAGAAATACAAGGGGCCGTGACTAGCCAGAGCAGGCCAGGTCTCTGTCCCTTGACCTTCTGGGCCCTGATCAGCCTCCATACCTGCGGTCTCTAGAGAAGGATAGGACTCATGTCTGAGGTCATCGTTACTCTAGGCCCTGAGAAAGGTAGCAGCCCCTCCCTTCCCAGGATATCACCAACCCAAGTTTGTTCTCAGTAGCAAGGAGAGGGGGAGGGAGAGCAGAGAGTAGAAGGACTTGGAGTCTGTGGTCCCTACCCTCCCCAGTGTCCCTGGCTTGGAAGAGGCTTCTGTCCATGAGTCTTGGCTGTTAAAAATAACTGGCCCCTTCATCATCCCGACAGCAGCACTTCTAGGACAATGTGTTCCAAGGCCCAGGCTGCTCTCTAGGGACTGTGTAACAGGCGAGAAGAGCTAGGGACACTCAGCAGAAGCCAGGCTCCACCAGGCTTCCCAGCCACACCTCTATCCTCTTTCTTGCTCTTCCTGGGTGCTATGCCAGTGTCAGGAGCCCTGGGTTCCAGGGGTCAGTGCTGCTGTAGGATTTGTAGGACTTTCCTAGTGACCTAGAACCCGAGAAAAAAGACACATAGCCTCCTCCCCATGTCCTCCAAACTGGCCTGAACTGGAACCACAGGGACTTTACCAAGGGTCTCTCAGATGCAGCACTGAAGGTTAAGAAGCAGAGAGGGGTTGGTTTCAAATTCTAGCACTGCCTGACTCCAGTGTGATCTGGAGGAAGTGACTTAACCTTCCTGTGCCCCAATTCCCACACTGGTGGAACAGATAGGTGTTCAAGGCCCAGCTTGCTAGATGACTCCACATGCTGCTAAACACACTGTCTGATGCTGGATGAGCGCTCAGTAAACAGTGTTGTTATGATGACAGCACCATGGTTATAGAGATCAGCGATGGGATGGAATTTCAAATCCCGCCTTCTCTATTGGCCAGCTGTGTGGCTTTGAGTGAGTTGTTTGACCTTTCTGATCCCTAATTTCCTAGCCTGCAAAGATGGAATTTTGCCATTCACCTCCTGGAGCCTTGGCAGGGTTCCTCAGTCGGTGCCCTTAAGGAACACAGTCAGCACCAGGGAAGTGTGCAAGGCCTGTTGGGATCATCAGAGCTGAGACTACACAGGGTTGTGCTGAGGCTTCAGCTGCTGGAAGGGCAGGTCCTTGAGCCACATTTCTTCAGGCCTTTCTGCCTTCCTGGTCACATATGGATGTGTATATTATGTGCATACACATGTGTATACGCACATGCATGTGAACATCCCATAATGGTTGGAGGCCCTCCCATTCCCACCACCCACCTTCCTGTTACCCTGCTGTGCCCATGAATGGGAAACAGAGACAACAGAGCAAGAGAGAATCTGCCTCAGAATCCAGAAAGATGGAAAAGAGGAAGGTGGGGGAAGGGAGGGTTCAGGAAACAGTGAGAAAAGATGGCCATGACTAAGCTTCTGTGAGAAATGAGAAAGACAGGAATGACCTGTTCGAGAGACCCAAATAGGAAGAAGGGTCTGCTAGGGAACCCTGAGGCGGTACAGGAACGGTGATGGAGTCTGGGGAGCCAGAGGCAGCCTGATTCCCCTGCAAGCAGGGCTTTTATCTGAGGATGGGTAATGTGTTGTCATGACAACAGTTGTCACATGTAGGATAATGACTGGTGAATAATACAGGGAAGAGGTGGCAAGACTGGAGGAAACCACAGCCCAGGAGTGGGGCTTGGAGACAGCCTGCTTCCCACCCTGTCCCATTTCAGACCCAGCCTCCACTTAGTCAGGACGTCTCCAGCCCCAGTTTCAACCCTAGTGTTGCCCTGAGCCACAGCCTCAGGCTTCGCTGACTTCTCCACATCCTGTCTAGGGATGGCAACTGAGCCAGGTGCAGCATCCAGGCATCTCTAAACCAAGCACTTCAATATATCCCTTACTGTGGCCCTCAGGGTAAAGGTACGGTAGCCACCTCATGTCTCAAATACTAGCACAGGAGTCAGGTTAAGTAACTCCACTGAGGTCACAGACCAAGCCAGCTAAGTAATGAGCACAGCTCTCACACGCTACTCGGCCCCAACCCAGTGGTTTCCAGGGCTAAGGCTGCTCCCAGGAAAGACTAGAGACAGGCCGGCCTTGAACCCAAGCACAGATAGCAAAGAGTTAGAGATAAAACTTGCCAGTGAAAAGAAGAAAGGCTAAGAGTGTTTCATACACTAGCTACCCACAGCCACAGTACCAGTCTGTCCCTTGAGACCCTTCTATCGTAACTCACTGAATCAGGAGTGTATATGAAGCTGGCCTTTTGGTCTATTTATTGGGTTCTTTTTCCTACCTCCCTACACCACCCCTATCCCTTCCAACCCCCGACACTAGGTAGGAGAGAAAGAAGGTTAGAGGGGAAGGGAGCATCCGTATCCTTAGACTACTTCCTGCTGATTAGGGGCATCGAGTTCTTTGGGGCAAGTCTGATCTGTGTCAGAACATCTCTCAACCAGCAAGCAAACAGCAACAACCAGCAGCAGCCTCCCTGCCTCTCAGAGTGCTGGCATTTTATACCCTCTAAAGAGTTCCCAGAATTCCAAACATAAACTATCTCAGACCCACGATCCTGCCATAGCATGAGACAAATCATAGTCAGCTGCTGTGGACAGTCTGAAGCAGCCCCATATCCCACACCTGAGATTGAAACAAACATATGCTCACCCCACATACATGCAGGGTAACTATAGGACCAAAGCTCAGATTTCTGGGGCCTTTTAAGTCTGTGAGTTTGGGACCTTGGAGGTCCTAGCTGCCTTCCAGCTTGGGTAGCTCTGAGCCTAAGCTGTGGAATACAGATATCCTTTCCTCCTCCATCCTCTGGGCTATTGGTCTCCCACACAAATAGCCTCCAGGACACTGGCATGGGGTGGCCAGGTCAAAGGGTGGTGAAATGTCTGACTCCAAGAAGTGCTGAGACCAGCAGAGCAGGGTGAAAGCAGCAGAACAAGACAGGGCCTCTGTGGGAGGCCATGTCTGTGATTGGATCCCAGTTTCTAGAAGGATGAGGTTCTGCAGGCCACAGGCCTGAATTCCATGCCTAGAGCCCAGAGCTCTGCCTGACTGGCGTCAGGGTGACGGCCAAGGGAAGCTCTTCACACCCGGAGGCCCATCCCTAGGGAGCTTCCTTAAGGATGGGGCTCAGACCCCTGTGACTCCCTAAAATTATCCTCAGAACCTGGGAAAGTTGCCAAGGGTGGGGCGGGGCCCAGTGGAAAGAAGAAAGAGCCTTGGTGGGGGCTTCCAAACATGAGAGAGAGGCAGAGAGAGGCAGAGAGAGAGTGAGAGTGAGAGCGAGAGCGAGAGCGAGAGCGAGAGCGAGAGAGAGAGAGAGAGAGAGAGAGAGAGAGAGACATAGAGAGACAGATTGTGATTACTAAGTTAAAACTATATTTAGGAAGACAGGGATGAGGAAATACCAGGCTTCTAGAGTCAATAGATGTTCTTAAACATGAAGAGGAAAAGGAGAGAAGATAGGGAGCTGGCTGGCAACAGGCTTCTCAGCTTGTCTCCTTCAATCCTGTTCCCCTCATGTTCCCTGCAGCTGTAGGTGACAAGGAGAACCCCTGCTCACCCTAAAGGCTCTCTCAGGTCTCGAGACTAGCTGCAGTCAGAGGACCTAAGACAATAGGAACTGGCAAGTGCATGAGAGGACCTGCCCTCTGCCTAGCTAAGGATCTAGCCAGCCAGTAACCCTGAACTACCTCCAGGGGTCTCCACTCAGTGGAGGCTCACTAAGCACTGAGACAGGAGGTCAGAAAGCAGGTCACAGGGAGAGGGGGCTCTCTAGTTGCAGATGGCCTCTGGCTGGGCTTAGGAGAGCTGAGGTGCTGAGGGAGCAGAAGGCAGAGTAAAAGCACCTGGGGTCTCCTGGCCAGAACCTAGCATGCAGCTAAGGACGGTAAGCAGTGTGCACACTGATAGTAATTTGCTGCGTGCCCACAGGTCTGAGCGCATTAAGGATATACCTCAGAGAGTTCCCCAGGGACTGTGTCTGTAGGGAGACTGGTAACACCAAAGGTCCCACAAAACTCAATGACTTGCACTAGACCACAAAACAACAGACTGAGAGATATGGGGTCAGGGAAGAAGATAAACAAACAAGCTTGCTGGCTGTCTTTGCAGAGACACCCTCCTCCCCATCTCCTCTTCCTGCCTGCCTCCATCCCATCCAAGAGCCCCCTCCCAACACATTCTTCCCCACTTCCTGGAGACAAGAGCCCCTGACATCCCAACATACTCTTAGTCAGATGCTTCTGGAGCTGAGCTGCTGCCGAGCCTCACCCCGCTCTGTCTCCTGCTCCTAGGAGGGAGCTCATGACGTGAGCAAGCCCACTCTAACAGCCTGGCTAGCACGGGCCCCAACTCCACCACCAGACTCTCCTGCCTCCAACACCGTCTTCCTGCCACTCTCCCTCCTACCCAAAGCTCATATCCTACAGGTACCCACTGGGTCCTGCCTTCCTCTGAGTGTGCGCACTGAAGCAGAGCTCCAAAGCCTGAGCACTGCTGATACTCCGATGCCTTCACTGTTGGGGCACAAGGGAATGTTGACTCCCTCTGTGGTACATTAGGCCAGTATCAAGCTGAGTACACTGAGGCCCTCAGGAACAAAGGGATCCAGGTGTCCATGTAGCTACAATTCCTGACTAATCAAATGGCTCTGAGCCAGCTGTCCGTGCTGTAACTACAGACAGCAGGAGAGCTGGGGGACATAGGTCTTCAGCAAGCCACCACCAGCCCCAAGCTGCACAGAGCACATGGCAGCATGAAGCTGAACCATGCAGGGACTTGGGTGCTCACCCTCTGCTTGACCACTCAGCAGACATGACGTTTGCTTCTTGCTCAAATTCATCTCTGGAGGTTTCAACAGTTCCCCATCCCTGGAAGGAAATCTCACAAATATGGCTTCTTCTCAGGGACTCTTATGGAAGAGTTGGGAGACAGACTGAAGGCCCTGAAGGGGATGGGAACCCCACAGGAAGACCAACAGAGTCAACTAACCTAGACTTCTGGGAGCTCTCAGAAACTGAGCCATGAACCAAAGAACACACGTGGGCTGGAATGAAGTCCCCAGCACATACACAGCAGATGTGCAGCTCTGTCCCCACGTGGCCTCCTAACAACTGGAGCAGAGGCTCTCCCTAATGCTGTAGCATGACTGTGCTTGTTGTGTTCCCGAACAGGGCTGCCTTGTCTGGCCTCAGTGGGACAGAATGTACCTAATCTGGCAGACTTGATGTGCCAGGGTTGGGGGATACCCAGGGATGTCCCACCCTCTCAGAGGAGAAAGAAAGGGGGAGAGCGTCTTGGTGAGGGGGGACCCAGGAGAGGGACAGTGCTTGGGATGTAAACAAATAAGAAACAGATCTGACTTCCTCCATCTCACCACCCTTACAGGGATATTTTGGCACTCCAAGAGATGATATCAGAAACATCCCTCACGAGTCAGTCACACAGTAAACAAGATGTACGGATATCCTCGGAGCACACTGATAGGGATACTGGATTTTGAGGATGAGGATATCAGGATTGGCCCATGGCTAGGGATCACCAGGTAAAGGAGGGAATGCGATTAGGATTCCCCTTTTGAAGGGAATCAAAACTCACCTAGATGCAGATGGTCAGACCATCAGAGAGTGACTATGCATGAGGTCTGGTACCTCTGCAGCCATCCTTACCTTGTGTCTAGCTTCCTGAGAGGATGAGACCGCCAAAGGTTTCCCTTCTTAACTCTAGCCCAGGTCTAGGGTTGCAGATCCAAGAGCTCCAGCTTCATTAGTGCCTGACTTGCTGCCTGCCTTGTCCGGGCTGCCTGCCTTTCCCCAGACTGCCTGCTCCACTCCAGGCTTCTACCTCAGACCTCTGCTCTGCTTCCTCTGGTGGCTTTCTCACGATCTTGGGAATATCTGGTAGACCCTTGCTGCAGCAGCAATATAGAGATCCTAAAAGTTCTGGGGGTCAATTCCCCCCACTGTTCCAACTGGCTTGTTCATACCACAGTGGACTTCCCTTTCTCCAATGCCCATGAAATGAGGCTGGGATTCCCCACAGAACTCAGGGACAAGCCAGTTCTATCTTTTACTCTATCAGTCATTTGCAAGAGGTCTGCCTGGATCTTAAGGCGGTTTGTCTGTGTTCACAGAGAAAGTTTGGTGATCTATTACTGACGTCTATCGTGGGCCTGATATGGGGTGGGGGGGACAGACACACTGATGTAGCACATTCGATGTTCCTCTGAAAACCTTCAGATCCTTCAAATTGGAGAGAACCTGCTGGAATTGGGGGAGGGGGAGGGCTTTGGAGTCACAGAATCGATGGTGAGGAATGACAGATAGGACAGACAGATGGAATTCCAGATGGAATATTCTTGAAGAGTCATCTGCCAGGACACAAGAATTCACCCTCCTCTCATCAGGTTGTTGAGCAAAAGATTCTGTCAGCTCACCTTGCAGAGGATCTGGGGTTCCAGAGTGACACTGTGATTCTGCTGCTTGTACCCCCACACTCCATAAGGACATCCTATAGCTCTTTGCAATCTCTTGGCTCCCCATCTCCAATCTGAAAGTATCTAGTGCCAGCCCATTTTAAATGAGGGGGCTGAGACTCAGCGGGGTTTAGTTGTTTGTCTGAGGCCACACAGTGAGCAGCAGAGCCACGTTTGTGGCCAGAGCCCACTTTTGTTCCATGTTGCCATCAGTGTAGCCTCAACTACACCCCATCTTCCAGTCTCCTCCCTGTCCAGCTGGTCTACACCTCAGCTCTCTGTGGCCAGTCCTTGCCCTGGTCCATTGCAAAGTCTATGAAGACAGTTCTTATGCCTCTAGCTCAGCCACAACCAGATGGATCTCCCAGAAGAATCTCCCAAGGAAACTGTAGGGAACACAAACCAAAACAGAGAACAAAATACAAACTCTACATCCAATATATGTCCCTAGAGTCCAGAGTCCCCAGCATCTGAATGACTAATGCCAAGATGGCTCCAGTTTGATGAACCATTCCCAGGTCCCCTAACTCCTCACTGAATGTCTACCCTGAGACTGAGGGGACGGGGCTGGAGCCCTGTGGCTAGGTTATCCACACAGCTTAGTTCTGTGAGCCCCTCTGTTGCCGAGGCTTGGGTGAGCCCAGCCAATGCTTAGGAGACATAGCCTGACCTGGTCAATCTAAGATATGACCTATGAGAGTGCAGGTTCCCACCAGCAAGGTCTCAGCTCATTTCCTGCCTTGTCCCTCCCCCACTACCACACACACACACACACACACACACACACACACACACACGCTCTTCTTGGGCCATGCTTTAGACAGAGTAGCCAGATCCCAGTCCGCAGTTCCCCTTTCCTCTTGCCCTTCCCTGTGGCCCCTGAAGCAGCCCCAGAATGTTATCTGAACTAGTTTGTGAAGCCCAGAGAGGTGAAGGAGTTTACTCCATGTCACTTAGCTGTTTATTTGGTGGTCCTGCATCTGGACTCCACAAGGGCTTCTAA
Source organism: Grammomys surdaster (assembly GCF_004785775.1). Classification (NCBI taxonomy): domain Eukaryota; kingdom Metazoa; phylum Chordata; class Mammalia; order Rodentia; family Muridae; genus Grammomys; species Grammomys surdaster. The sequence continues at coordinate 20,669,127 of NW_021604587.1, forward strand.
AACAGCTGGGGAGCCTTGCCTTAATCCCAGTTTAGGAGGCAGAGGCGGGTATATCTTTGAATTCAAGGCCAGCCTGGTCTACAAAGTGAGTTCCAGGGCAGCCAAGGCTACATAGAGAAACTTTGTCTCAGAAGAAAAAAAAAAAAAGCCAGTAGCTGGGTGCCCCTGAAGCCTGAGCCACCAGGTCAGCAGAGGAAGAAGAAGGGCTCCAGCTGGAACAGCTGTGTGAGAGACACCTGACTGAGAGCACTCTGGGAGGGACCCAGTAGAGCCTGCAACCTATGACCATGTTGGGCCACTCTCCACCCCTGTGCTGGGAGGAAGGCTGAGTTTAACCCTTGCCTTCCCCTCCCCCCAATTGTCCAGGGAGTCCCAGCGGCGAGCCCAGCCAGCCTCTCACGCTCCCTCCCTCACAGCTGCAGCTGGGATGGGCTGGGAAAGGGACACAGGGACACCTGGGTCCCCTTAGTCACAGCCCAGCACTTTTCCCTCCTGAAGTGGCCCCAGGTTCCCATGGGAGGGGGGTGGGGTAGGGTGGAGGTGGTGTGTGTATCATTCTATGGAGACCTGCAGCTTTGAGATTGGAGAGGCCTACCCCTTAGCTCCAAAGTGGGCCTGTCCCCTTATCAAGGAAACCAAACACAGACACACACACACACAAACACACACAGGCCAGGCCCCACACCTCCCCCGCCAGCTCGTCTTGCTTTGGAGCCCAGAGCCCCAGAGGGAGGCAGAAAGGACAGAAATAGCCCCAACTTTCCAGGGAGAGTAGCACTCTTTTGGTCTCTACACTGTTCCGGTTCCCTCACAGCCACCGCAGGTCCATGGAGCCTGCAGGGCCTCTGAAGGGCCAGGACCATCCCTCTGGGTAAGGAAGAAGCCAGAGGAGGCAGGCAGGCTGGGGGTGGGGGTGGGGCACAGTCTTCAAAGACAGGGTCAGGAAAAGAAGGAAGAGAAGGGAGGAGGATAGGGGCACTGGAGCTAGGATCCCAGGGCCAGAGGGAGGACGATGATGGGTCTCTCCCTTGGAAATCACTGCTAATCAATAGGTGGCCACAAGGCCAAGCAAGGGCAGAAGCCTTTGGCCCAGAGCCTGGGCAGGGTGTGAGAAGATCAGAGCCCACAAGCTGTGGAGGGGTGCACGCTGACACCAGCTCCTTCTAGTGCTGGCCTCCTGACAGCATCCTTCCCCAGACGATGGAAGAGGGACGGATGCAGAGCACAAAGAATCCCAGAAGCTAATTTTAGCCTAGTGCGCCCCACCCCCCCTGCTGACAGTGAGCAGGAACTGAAGGGTGGGAGTTTGCACCCCTGCCTGGGCTCCTGCTTTAATGGGGGTGTCACAGGCAGGGTCTACCCACAAACTACAAAGGTCACACAGCCAGAATGACCCTACAGCTCACCCAGGGACAGGCTCTGGGGGCCGCTGAGGACACACACAGGGGCTGGGGTCATAGGTTGTGTGAGTCCCTGTCTCTCGACTCTGGTGGACAGCAAGTTCTCCGTTTACCCCAGTCCCCTCACCTATGGCACAGGGATAAGAATAACAACATCTCAGGCAAAGTGTTAAGCCCTGGCCCCCGACAGCTCAGAGCTGTCTTCATTTCTCTCGCTCCTGCATACTTCAGAGGACTGCAAACAGATCTGTCACTCCAGGCTTGGTGCTCAGTTCTTCTCTGAGGTACAAAAGGAAGGCAAACAGCCGGATCCTGCCAGGATTCAAGTTTTGAGAACAACTGATTAACACAGTCGATTAATTTGAAGAATCCCCATGACTGAACCTTCCAGGGAGTTGGGAGGAGGAGGGCAGAGAGGAAGCCACAGGCTGGAGAACTATGGGACCATTGGGGCAATCAATCCTCCATGGGTAGGCAAAGATACAGAGACCCGGAGAAGGGCGAAGCCTTTCTCAAAAAAAGCTCAGAACTAGCAGAGGTAAGACATGAACCCTGAGCAACCCACCTCCCCACTGAGATTTCATGGAAGCACAAGCCCCACACCAGCCCTGACACCCACAGTGACCAGGTCCCGTGAGCAGAATTCCTAGTCTTAGTAGGGAAGCCAAAGGTTGCCCTGTGTCAGCTCTAGCTGGGCAGAGGCTCCTCCCAGCCAGCAGCTGCCCCGCTTACAGGCTGGTCCTCAGGTGACTTTCCTTGTATGTGCCCAATGGAGACTACACAGGGCTTGGGAAGGGGCCTGATTACCCACAAGACTAACCTTGTTTCTAGAGCCTCCTATTTTGAACAGGTGGTCCAGGATGCTCTCAGTAGGAATTCTCAAGAGCTCAAGAGCATAGCCTAACTGAAGCCCTCCCCCAGGGGAATTACCCTGTCCTAGGAATACATTCTCACAAAGCAGGAGCAGCTGGAGGAGGGCCTGCTTCTTTAACTGTCTTCTGGAGTGGGGCTACCCTCTGTCATAGAAAGGGATCCTCTGAAGGTCCTGTTCCCAGCTCTCCTCTACCAGGCAAACTGCAGAGCCCCCTTGTTGGCACTCTGGCTGCTAGCCATGCCTCCACTTTACTTGCAAAAGTTTCTCCCTTGTACCTTCACCTCCTTACCAACCTAGTGGTCCTCAGTTGGGCTCAGAGAGATCAGGAATGGGGTATAAAGGAATGGGAAGAGACAGAGAACAGGGATGAAACTGGAGCCAGCACTCACTCCCTCCATTAGCTGTGTGGACCTGGGTGAGTCCAGAGAACCAAGGTAGCAAAAAGGTGTGCCTAGCCCAGGGCCTGGCAGACGGCAGGCTGCCAGCAGACCTTTCCTAAACATGGGTCTATTACTCTTTGACTCTCCAGGTACAGCAAGTCCATCAGTAAGAAGTTGCAGTACACATGTTCTTGCAGAGAACTTGGGTTTGATTCCTTGCACCACATAGCAACAACAACAGCAACAGCAAAAAATCTGTAATTCCAGTTCCAGGGTATGTAATGCTCTCTTCTGACCTCCATGGGCCCCAGGTAGGTATGTGGTGCACAGACACACGTACAGGCAAGACACTCATACACTTCTCTTTAAAAATAAAAATTGGTATACTGGGCTACCTGGATGCTAGATCCAGCTCTTGCTACCATGTGTGTCTATGTGATGCCTCCTAAGGCAAGCAATCTTCCCTTTCTGGGTCCTCAGAACTGGGCCCTCAACAGAGTTGCCAGAAGTGGAAAGTCTGAGGCACAATTACTACCTCTTTGGTCTTTAATGTCAGTGGCAGACATGAACAATCAATCCCAGCACTGCTGCCTACTGAATCCAACTGGCTTCCAGCCTCAGAAACTCCATACTGAAGAAAGGCTGTCAGATGAGAGAGAGAGAGAGCGGGCAAATCCTTCAGCCTGGATGTGATAGCTGTATGGTTCCTGGTTTCAATTGGGTGGCCTTGTGTCTCAGTTTCCTCTCTTGTAAAATGACGTCATACAGAAAGAGTATATGGATTAAATAGCATAGTAGGATCTAAATTGGCTTGCACTGGAACTGTTTAAGTCCTCCTCCACCTGCTCCATCCCCAGTGGGCATCTACTCCCAGACCCTTGTAGCCCCTTAACTGACAGAAAGAGATGTGATCCAACAGAGAGAGCAGGGGCTTGACCTGTGATCACTACACCTTCCTGAGTTTTATCTTCGTCTCTGAGGATGAGGTAGGCGAGTGCCTGTATGAGGCTCTGGAGTCCTTGGAGCTGGTTGCACTGCTGGGCAGGAGCTGGGAGCAGGGCAGGGCTTTCTTGTTAGATTAGCAACAGATCCCACGTCCACTGATGGCAGTGGACACACTGGCATTTTTGGTGATTGTTCCTAGCAGATCCATGGGTCTAAAGAACGTAATGAAGATGATGAAAGTGTCGATTCTGAGGCTGTGGAAGCAGAGCATCCCTAGATCACTGCTCCTCCCTCGGTCCTTTCCAACCTGGGATCTGCCAGGGGCCTTGACCCTGATGCTGACCTCCTACCTCCAGCCTGATGGCTCTTCCCTTGCTCATGGAACCAAGTTGGTGCAGCTTGGAGCCCCAGAGGCTGCCTCTTCTGCCCTCTCAGTGGCATCCAAGCATGGCTAGTTCCTTTTCTCACTCATAGGAGACTTGGGGCTCTGGGCACCTCACAGGCCCCCCGGCTTGGAGAGCTGGGTGTTGGTTTGGGATAGCTGAAGCAAAGCATTCCCATCCACTCCCCTGGACCTAGCCAAACACAGCTGCTGTGTATCCACAGTGACCTGCCTCCCACTGCCTCCCGCCTGCCTCCAGCAGCACCTCCCCTCACCCACTCGTGATCACACAGCAGGGAAGTTCAAAGCTCTCTTCCAGATTCCATCACTCTACATGGCCTTCCTCTGTCTCAGACTCTTTTTTATCGTGTCTCTTGGTGCATTCCTGCTCCAAGACCCAACCTAGTCCAAATGCCACCTCCTCGGGGAAGTCTTCTTGTCTCTCTCTTGCAAGTCAGCAGGTCTTAGTGGCCTGAGTTGAGTAAGAATGCTGCCTGCAAGGATGAAAAAAAAATCAGACAGGTGAGGCAGAGAGGAGAGCAAGGGCTGGGAGGGAGCCTCGGCTCATCAGGCTGACACAGAACACCAGGAGTTCTAACTTCTCCAGGCAACCTTTAGACACAGGACTCAGCTTGCTTATTAAAAAATAGCCTTTATTGATAAAATAGCTCAGAGTCTTAGAAACACCTATATGTCACAAGAGGGGGCTTGGGTCCCACGAAGCACACACAAGATCAGCCAGCAAGTGGCTACAAATCTGCCCCTCTGCCAGGCAGTGGTGGTATACGCCTTTAATCCCAGCACTCGGGAGGCAGAGGCTGGCAGATCTCTGTGAGTTCAAGGGCAGCCTGATCTACAGAGTTCCATAATAGCCAGGGCTACACAGAGAAACCCTGTCTCAAAAAAAAAACAAAAAACAAACAAAAAAAAAACCAGAAACAGAAAAACAAATCAGCCCCTCAGCTACACTCCAAATCAATGTCCTAGCTCACAACTGCAACAAACCAACTGAGGACCAAGCTAAACACTCATCCTCTCCAAGAGGAATTCTATTTAGGACACATCATGGTCTCTACCTGAGAAAACTCCCTTAGCACCTTCAAAATCTGATAAATCCACCCTGGGCTAATAGCCTGTGTAGCTTGTAGCCTGCATGGCTCAAGCTACCCCTTCCCTGAGGCTAAGAGGTCTATTGCCCAAAAATGAAGTCAGGCTGCTTGTGGGGAAGGCCCAGACACATCCCCAGTCGCTCTGGGGAGCCTAAGTTGGGGAGAACACCAGGAGGTAGAGACACCCTAGTGCACAGCCATATCTCTGTGAGGGTTCTTAACAGCCAATGAGACATCCTTCTGAGCTGGGGTAGAACTAGTTATGTCTCCAGAGGTATCACATGGGGTTCAGAGAGTTGTCTGGGCACCTGCAGAGGGTGGCTATCCCAGGAGTCCACAGGGCCCTGGCTGCCTGTTCTAGCCCCAGCACCCCACCTGAGGATCTCATCTCAGACTGCTTCCTTGATGTGAGTATTTTTAGCTTAGGAAAACGATTTGCCTGCTCAATGACAAAGAACTTATCCCCTAATGGGGTTGGGGCCAAGCCACTGAAAACTCTGTCGGTGTTACAGGTAACAGATGGAGAAGCTGACAACAGCATAATAACTCAAAACCTTTTTGGGCACAAGAATGCATTCTCAAAGAAATTCTGGAATTTGAAAGAGTGACTTGGTGCACCTCAACCCACTTCCAGTATGGGGTAGGAATTCACACACCCCAAGCACAGAACAAAAGTCTACAGGAAGGCTCACAGTGGTAAACACATAGGAAAGGGATTTTTATATCACTAGATAATCACATTTGCTGGCTCTCTGGCGCATTTCCCCCACAGAGCTCAAAGCTCTCTCTGCAGAGCCTTTCATCTCCCTGCCTCAAGTAGGCGGCAGGCAATTGTCGCCCTGCTCTTTGCAAGGGTGAATGCCAGTGATCAGGAGCCCGTAGTGAGGCCGAGGCCAGGGTTCCAGACCTCTCCACTGAGGCATCCACATGCCCACTTGCCTCCCAGAGGGATGCTGAGTGAGAAAACCAACCCATGCTTCTAGCCTTTAAAGGAGCTACAAAGCTTAAACAACAACCACCAGCGCTAGCCCGTAACTAGCCATCCCAATAGCCGATGAGAGCCACAGGTGCTCAGTATGGCTGAATCCTCTGCATTTCATCCTCTTTCTCAGCATCAGGTCCTCCTGGGAAATGTAGAAGATGGGCTTCCGGTTCTTTGAAAGGCATGAGGAAGATCAGGCTGGGGCTACAACTCAGATGGTTGGCTGCTTCCCCAGCATGCTTGAAGCCCTGAATTCATTCCCCAGCATCAGGTAAACCAGGTATGGTGGTGAACATTACTAAGTCTCGTGCCGGAGAGGTGAGGACAGGATGATCAGAATCTTAAGATCACCCTCAGGCTGCATAGCAAGTCTGAGGCTGATCTGGGCTTTATGAGACCCTGCCTCAAAAAAATAAAATGAACAAAATAAAGAAGAAGAAGGAGGAAGGGGGAGGAGGAGGAGGAGGAAGAGTCGGAAGAAGAGGAGGAAGAAAGAAAGAAAAAGAGAAAGGAAGAAAGAAAGAAGGAAGGAAGGAAGGAAAGAAAGAAAGAAAGAAAGAAAGAAAGAAAGAAAGAAAGAAAGAAAGACCAAAAACATCACACAAGTGGCCTGCCAAGGCACAGGGCGTATCCAGGAAAGGGAAGCCTGCCTGTTGGCTTACAGGTGGCTGGGAGGGAGGTATTCTAATCAGTCTGGCCTTGGCCACATTCCAGAAGGTCCAAGCTACCCTTGCCAGGGAGAGTAGGGAAGAGCCATCCCACAGTACAGTCAGCAAGTGAAGGTTTCAAATGAGCCCCTGGGAACAGCACGTTTGTCCTTTCCCCTTCAGGGGAGTCTGAGGATGAGGTCTGCAAGTGGACCCCAGGGAAATGGCCATATAGACTGTGGAGGTGGGGGACTACCACTGGGTGGTCCTGGCACCAACCCTGGCACAGGCAGCCAGCAGGCAGGCTCACCAGCCAGTCTGGGTCCATTGGCGGCAAAGGATCCTTCGAAAGGCACGACGGAAGTCCTGGTTGAAGATGGTGTAGATGACAGGATTCAAAGAGCTGTTGCAGTAGCCAATCCAGAAGAAAAACTGGAAGAGGCCACGCGGTACCTTGCAGTGCTGTGGGCAGATGGCCCCCAGGCTGTAGCTGAAGAAGAATGGAAACCAGCAGACCACAAAAACACCAATGACCACGGCCAGCACAAAGGTGAACCTCTTCTCCCGGCTCAGCTGTGTCCGTCGGCGCCACCACTGCCCACTGGCAACACCCACATTCTTGCTCAGAAGCACCTGGCCACGAAGTGTAGCCAGCACCCGGGAAGTCTGAGGCTGCTGCAAGGGTGGGTTGCATACCGAGGCAGGAGATGCTGGCAGTGTTGGGGGTTCACATTCTTCCACCTCCTCTTCATCCTCTTCAGGTCCCTCCTCTGCAGTTGTCCTACTAGTCCCCTTCTTCTGGCCCTGGCCTGATCTGGGAAGGGCAGACCAACTGGGTGGCAAAGCCCTGGCCTCGGGATCTTCAGGGGTCTCCCCCTCCTCCTTCTCTGTTGGAGGCTTGGGGTGTCCATTGGCCTCTCCAACAGAAGATAGAGGTGAGACCAGGGTGGGCACCTTAGCTGAGGCTGGAGCTCCCCCAGTGGCCGGACAGGGCTTCTTGGACTCACCTTCCCCAGAGCCCCTCTTGAGACCTCTGCAGTGACTGCGTTTGGCAATTACGTAGATTCGCAGGTAGACGAGGATCATGATGAGGCAAGGAGCAAAAAAAGACCCGATGCTGGAAGCCAAGATGTACCAGGCCTCTTGGTTGAGCTCACACTGGGGGAGCCCGTGGGGCTCGGGGCGCTGGTCGCCCTTGTAGATGAGGGGCGGTAGAGAAATGCCGGCTGCAATGAGCCACACAGTGAGGATGATGCATTTGATGCGGCGCGGAGTGCGCTTAGAGTTGTATTCCAATGCTCGGCTCACTGCCCAGTATCTGTCCAGGCTGATGGCGCACAGGTGCACGATGGAGGAGGTACAGAAGAGCACGTCTAGCGCCAGGTAGACCTCGCACCACGCACGCCAGAAGTACCAGTAGCCCAGCAGCTCGTTGGCTAGAGAGAAAGGAATGATAAGAGTAGCCACTAGGATGTCGGCAGCTGCTAGTGACACCAGGAACAGGTTTTGTGGTGCACGGAGTGACCGGCTCGTCAACACAGCCAGAATGACCAGCGCATTGCCGAAAATGGTGAAAAGGATGAGAAAGGTGATGGCCGACGCGATGGCGGCGGTGGCCTGCACCGAGTAGGGCTCCTGGTGGTCCATGGCGGGGCCGGATATGTCCAGAGGGAACGATGCTGGCCAAACTCACCGTACGCAGGAGATAACGCCACCCTGGCTCCGCCACTGTTGGGGGTCGTCCCCCAGGCGGTGCAGATGGTTCTGGAGCACCGTAGCCTGACCGAAAGAGGCTCAGGAGGTCCAGGGACACTCAGGACAAGCTATCGCTCTCCTATGTCCTCTTCCACCGGTGTCCGGCGTTCCTGCAGTCCGCCCCAGAGAAGTTTCCTAAGTTGTCCCACTGCCGTCCCGGGACTAGAGGAAAGTCGCGTCGTCGCGCTGCACAGCAGCAGGACGCACAGAACCGACTGGGGAAGCGCAGCCTGCTCTTGGAAAAAGCGCTCTCTCTCCCGGAGCCGCGCCTGCAGTCAGCCCGCCGCGCAGGGGCGTGAGGAGGAGAGCCAGCTCGGCGGGAGGAGGGAGGAGACTGGGGGCGGGAGCTGGAGGAGGGAAGGAGGCGGGGCGGGCGATCCGACCGGGGTGGGTGGAAGGTGCGCTTTGCGGGACGTGGACCTGCGACGCGCATCCTTTACTCGCCCCGGGCCCCAACGCCTTCCTCCTTCCCGCCGCTGCGCTGCCGAGTCTGGAGAGCAGGGAGTCTGGGGTCGTCGGGGTTCTGGGAAGAATACGTACGGAACAGAATCGGTGCGTGCCGAGAGCTGAAACCCGGAGCTGGTCTGTCCCAGGGGTCCACTTACCTTCTGTCTGCGAGTCTGGGACAGAGCACCCAGATCTAGGGTGGTAGGCCAGAGCTCACATCGCCTGCAGCAGCCCAACAGCTCCAGAAAGCGTGTAGGAGAGTGTTGAGCTCTTAAGCATAATAAGCCACACCTCCATCCAGCGTCCCAGCAACCGAGAACCTTAGGGGCCGGACCAGAGTGTGGAGACAGTTCGAAACCCCCTTTTCTAATGCTTCCCGACCCAAACTCCACTCTGTCCGACTTGCGAGGTGCAAGGAGTGCGTCTCTGTGCTGCGAGCGCCCTCTGCTGCCATGTGAGTGCCAGAGGCTGGGGACCGGCGTCCCCGCAGGTCCCAGAGACGCCAAAAAATGCTAACTACTCCTTGGTGAGAAGTGACTAGTGGACTTCAACCGCTCTGTTGCTGCTTCGATTTTCCCCATTAAAGGCAAAAAAGTTAAAAGTAGAAACTGGAGAGATGGATCCTCGGTAAGAGAGCCTCTTGTAGAGAACCTGAGTTCAGTACCCAGCAGCCACAACAGGCAGCTCAAAACTGTAACACGAGTTCCAGGGATGGCATACCTCTGGTCTCCACTGGCACCTATACACCCCTCCACATAGCCACACAGTGACCCATACTTTAAAACAAATCTTAAAGAGGGAAACAGCTTGGACTCAAAGCAAAGGTTTGGAGAAGAGCCTCTCGGTCAACAGAAAAGGAGGTCTCTCCTCCAGACCACTGTGAGGAGACCTCTCCGTAAAGCCGACGTCAGTGGGTGGCTCGGGTGTAGGAAGGAGCCGGCCTTGTCCCCCCCAGATGCTCATGCAGCCGTGGGAGAGCACCAGAGTAAGAAGCAACTTAAAGGGCTGAGCGATGACTCGATGACTCGGCAGTTTAAGAGCACTTGCTCTTGCAGAGGACCGGACTTCAGTTCCAATCCCCTACCTGTCAGCTCATAACCCAATGTAATTCTAGTTCCAGGATATCTGACAACCTCACCTGACTCCACAGGCACCAGGCACACAGATAATACATATTAATACATGCAGGCAAAAACAATCATACTCATAAAACAATAAATCTCAAAAAAAAAAAACCAACAGCTTTGAACTAGGGCCTGCTCGACCCTCAGCCTCAAGGATGTTTCTCCACAGCTTGTGTGGGAAGAACCAGGCTTTCTATTTACAGCTCCTAGTTCTGAAGGGTACTATATAAATATATATAAATTAATCCCTGAAAATGGAGTCCACTCCCAAAGTTCACTTCAAGTCAGTGAGTCTATTGGACCTTTACTCCTCGTGGCCACCACTGTGAGAGGTCATATGTGACCTTTGGGTCCCCACAGACTAGTCTTTCCCTAACTCAAACAGGCAGTCTCCAGACCACCCTGTCTAGCCACATGGGGCAATGCTTCCTGCTGTGCTGCAACTAGCTATCTACTTAGATGGGACAGCCACAACCAGAGAGAGTGGTGCCATGTAGACCAGGCTCAAAAAGGACAGCCAGGTTCACCTGCCCCTTTGAGGCTTCAATCTTGAGACAGGTCTTACAGACCATCACGTTGGACAGGGCTTGAGTCCACAGCCACAGGTGATGAAGAAGCCCTAGTAGCCCCATTTACTGCGAAAGGGCTGAGGGTGGTCATGGGAGCTTGAGAAGTAGCCACTAAAGCAAGTTCCTGCCTGTCCCAAACAACCTCCAGCCATACTCAAACTGAGAGACTTCCCAATCAACATCAGATGAGTTCTTTTATGGCCCATTCTCCTTAAAGGGCCAGGTCTCCAGGATTCTGCATGAACAGCAGCCAAGGTTGCCCCTAACCCCACCTTACTCCCAGCCCCACTAAGGAACATTCACCTTGTTCTTCCCTGAAGAGGTAACTCTATGTCTACCAAGTGTCAGGCCATGCTGGGCACCTACTCACCAGTCAGGCACCAGCCCAAGATGGCCACAACTCAGGAGAGATGTTCTCCTATCCTGCAGCTAAGAGGGCAGTAGGAGCGGTCTCAGAACCAGGGAATGTCCCAGTCTGCATATCATTAGTCCTTCTCAGGACTTTGTTCAGCCAGAGACTCTCCCTCAGTGGGCTCAGCTCATGCTTCGAGCTCTGTATACCCTTTGACACTCAGGTGTGGTCCAAGGATTTGTTGAATTACATCCCCATCTCCATCAGAACACCTCCTCCTTATTGCTGCCAGCTGCCATGGCTGCTGGCTGGTGAGGGGTGGTAGAAACCTATCAGTGTATGGCAGACACATAAATGTGCTCAGAGCCATTGTGCCTATGCTGCCCCAGAGTGCCATCTCTGGAAAGACAGGCGATAGAGGCAAGGTGAGTTTGCATATAGGTGACATCTTTTTCCAAAGAATGGCAAGCTAGCATGGAACCTACGGAGGTGTGTGACATCTATAGTGGCACTGAGTCTCCTGGTGGGGACCAAGCAGCTTCTAGCACTGCTCTCCCTGACCTTAGATCCCTCTGGCTCTGATCCTATCCCCTTGTTGAGCTACATACTCTCCCTTCCAAGAAACCCTTATTTCTAGAACACTACATCATGGTTCTCAACCTTCCTAATGCTGTGAGCCTTCAATACCGTTCCTCAGGTTGTGGTGACCCACAACCATAAAATCATTTTTGTTGCTACTTCTTAATGGTAATTTTGCTACTTTTAGGAATCAATGTAAATATCTGATATGCAGGATGTCTGATAGGAGACCCCCTGTGAAACTGTTCAACCTCACACCTACCCCAGCAAAGGAGTTACAATGCACAGGTTGAGAACCACTGCTCTCTGTGGTCAATCTTCCTCATCTCCATTCCTCCAGCTATCCCCACTCACAGACACTGCCCCCCACTGTCCTCAGGCTACATTCAGTCTCCTAGTCCCCCACATACTCTCCTTGACCCCCTTGTGGTTAGGAATGCATCTTCAATCTGCCCCTCCAGAGCCAATACCTGAGTCACCAAGAGCCAGGTCCCTGTCTGTTTCCTCTTTCTCGGTGAGCTAGGGGAATGTACCACCCCCTAACTTGGCAATACTTTGAGGTGCCATTCCTCCTCAGCATTCTGTTCTCCCAGTAAATGTGGCTCACAAGGCAATGCCTTGAGACACCTTTGACAGCCCCAGCACAGTGAGGCTACTACTGACCTCTAGCCCGCACAGGTGAGCCGCCATAGTGAAGGGCTGTAACAGGGCTGATGATGTTGAGATCTAGAACACACAACGCTCTGTCTGGTCCTAGAGCCCTCCTTTCCTACATCTAAATTCTGCAGGTGCTTCCATCCAGTGCTAGGGCATGTCTGCTGTCCTGAGCCCCAGAGCCTTTGCGCTTACCCCTTCATTGGCCCACCCATGTGCTATAACCTAGCATTTCTACTTCCTCCATCCCTACCTCCCCCTAGGTTCAGCTTTCAAGGTTGCTGTTCACCTGGCTTTCTTTGAGTCATGCTGCCTCAAACCCCAAAATACGCCCAAGGCACCCACTTTTGTCCATCTCTACAATGCCCTCACTCTCACTTTTATGACCATGGCCAAGTCTCGTTGCTTCTGATCTATTTTCCATGGAATTTCTATGTCTTTGGGGTTTTTTGGGGGGGTTGATTAGTTTGGGGGGGGGATGTTGTTTTAAGTGTTTAAGACAGGGTTTTCTTTGCCTTGGCTGTCCTGGAACTCACTCTGTAGACCATGCTGGCCTCAAACTGGGATCCACCTGCTACTGCCTTCTGCGTGTCAGGATTAAAGGCATGCCCCCACACCAAAGAAAATGTCTTAAGTCTGTGTTACTCCAGGCTGTTCTTAGAAAGCTCTTCCCCTGATCTATCCCTGACTGCCTCACCCTACCTAATACACTGGCCAGAGACTTTTTCCTGCCCCAGGACCTTTGCACTGGTGGCTCCAAGCCTAGCATTTTCACAGGTAACCACAGGCCTGTGCATGCATTCTTACAGGGGCCCTTCCTAACCAGCAGCCTGCAAGTGCTCCCCCTTTCCTGCCATTTATCAATTCAAGATGCCTACCTTGTTAGAGTTATCTATTCCTTTCCATGCCTTGTTCATGTTATCCCTAGTGCTTAATGGGAATTCACAAGTGCCTGTTGGATAAATAAATCCAGCAGTGAGCAACAAACACCACATAGCTGTGTTAGGGGACTTTGGGGAGGTGGCTAAGCCACTCTGATCAGCCTCCAGGAGGATGAGCTACAAGTCCTGGACCACAAGATGCTCTGTGGAATGTAGCTTAGAAACATTCCAGTACCCAGAGCTGTCATGGAGACCAGGCTTTCACAGAAACACATGGATTCCCCAGGGCAGGGGTGACAGGAAAACATTGTCCCTGGCCATACCCAAACAGAAGAGCCATCAGATAGTCAATCTGAAACTGGATTTGAAGATTGAGAGCTATGTCTTGGGCTCTCAGAGCTTAGAGTAGACCCCCTCCCCTGATCTGGTAGGGCTCCTAGAGATCTCAGTTCAGTGCCAGATACCTAGTTTAGAAAAAGATGTCACAGGGCAACCACATTTTGCCTTTCCTACTGGGCTGCTTCCCTTCTGAGAACACTTCCAGAGCCCCACTTTATGAACATCACAGCCAGAGCCCACCTCCTCTATCCAAGATCAAGGAAAGGCAGCATCCCTGGGTGTGATCCTTTGCTGAGACCGATACCCAGAACTGCCCCCTCCCTACTCAATCTCAGGAAACAGACTCTATTCTGAAGCTCAAGCTAGACTGAGGACACAGACTATAGAGTCCTCATGGCCCCCCGGAAGCAATCCTAGCATCTGACCTCTTCAGAAAAATAGCAAAGGCTAAGTTCTTACAACCTTCAGGCACCAAACTGCTGTTTGCTTCCTACTCTGCCTCTTTGAGCAAGTCTACATGGGCCCAGAAGCCTGGCCCTCTACAGAGTAGGGCGTGACTCCCTGGGAGCCCATGTGGGTGGGCACTTGAATAGTCAGCATAGCACATTGCATGAAGCAAACACCCAACTTTATTACTGCCTTTTCCCATATAGATGAAAAAGTGCCCTTCCTCACTAGTTCAAGGTTCTGGTTCCCCTCCTATCCCCAAGCAGGGCTCCCCTGGCCTCCCAACAGGCTCCTGGAGAATGAAGGGCTCTTGGCTCAGACCCTAGCACCTACATGCTTTGTTTTTAGAAGAAACCTCATGGAAGATCAAGAAGGAGTGTGGCATGGCCGAAAGACAAGTAATGTGATATCTGCTCCTCAGTGGCTTCTATTTGAGCACCTTTTGGGCAAAACAAACAGTGATCTGATGTGGGACTAAGATTCAAGGCTGTTGTCCAGGGACTGGTGGTGTTGCCAAGGCCTCTACCTTGCAGAGCTGGTAAGAAGCTGTCTCTTTAGCCCAGCTTAGCAGAACAAAGTGGGCTCTTTGCCTCCTGGAGAGCAGGGCTCAACCCCAGGGTTTCAGAACATCTTTAGAGCCAGGCATCATGGACAGCAGGATATTGAGGGTCCCAGCCACAGGGCTTCCCACTGAGGTCCATGCCTAAGACAGCACTTGAATCCATGCTTAGAGCTAGTTCTCAGTTGTAGAACTTCCAGAGGCCTTCAGGGCTGAAACCTTGCTCTTGACAGCTGCTCGCAGGATCCTGTCTTCATGCCAAGCATCTTCCAAGGCTAGGGCTCAAGCCAAGAAAAGCCCCCGAGGCCTCTCTATCCCTAAGAAAACTCTGCAGAGATGGGGGTGTTGTGGGGGAGAGACCAAGGGAGTGACCTGGGCCTCCAAGAATAGTCAGTGCAGGGGACAAGACAGGGGTGATGCTCAGAGGGGCCAAGGACTAGATGACCTAGCTGCTCTGAACAGAATATACCTTCTCCACTTGGGGACAGAAGTCTACAGGCTCAACCTCTGGGCACCTCTCTAACGTGACTTCCAGTTGCACAGCCTCCTGGAAGCAGAGCTGGCCTCTCAAAGGCATCTTGGATAGGTGCTGGCTTGTCTCTGGCTTCTGGAAACGGATCAGGAGGTGCCGTGGGTGCCTGAGCTGGCTGGAACTGCTCTAGAGAAATGCCGTCTGCACCTGCTCCAGGCCCTGATTTGGAAGCAGCAGCAGCTGGCATCTGAGGTGGTCTTGCAGAGGCTTGCACACTGAATGTGCTCTGAGCAGGATGCTCCCATCCTTGCTGGCTGTCCACAAGCCCAGCAATACCCTGGCCTCCGGTCTTGGAGCCACTAGGGGCAGAGCTTCCAGATTCCTCTGACAGTGCCTCCAGAAGTCTTTGTAGATGTGATATAGAGGCTGGAGTGAGGCTTTTCTCATCACTGTGGGCCTCGAACCCTAGAGCAGGAGAGAGCAGAAGTTAGGTCTCAGAACTGCAAAAGAAAGCATACAGTATGGCTGCAAGTATTAACGTTGGCTTTGGCTTTACTTAAGGGGCTATGGAGCCAGACTCACAGAGGTCTCCAATAGCCCACGAGGTCTCTACTAAGGCACAAACTATTACATTCCTACTGCATACCAGTACAACTGTTGGGTGTGACGGTCTGTGCCTGTATCTCTGTGCTTGAGAGACTGAAGCTGAAGAACTGGGAATTTGTGGTCAGCCTAGGTTACACAGAGAGACCATGTCTTGAAGACAAATAGGAACAGCCAAATCAACTGAGGTGTGTTATTCCTTCCTCATTTGGCCCCTCGGGTCACCACGAGAAGATGCTGCTGGTCTTTCTACCCACACTCCAGCAGCCCAGCTGGGCTTCTGTTAGCCCAACCGACCATACAGCCTTGTCCTAACACATCTGTCTTCAGCCACCCAGCACACACCTCCCACCCACACATCTTGAACATCTTCTGAGTCCATTTCTGTTCAGGCCAAGGGAGGAGATCAGAAGCTCCTGAGTGCTCTCTGGTCTGTGCACTGCCAGGAGGGGGAAGAACCTCTTTGCTTTGTCTTTGCTGCCACACCCAGACCTTGACCAGCACTATTTTGTACAACCCCACTGCTGCCTTGTGGTCTCATCTTTCCTGCTAGCATACTTCGATCATCAGAGTCCCATGACCCATCCATGCTGTCTCCTTTAACCAGTGGCCCTCCTGCTGCCCGATTCTGCTGATCTCACAGCTATGTCCTCTCCTCTGAACTACATCAGCACCAGAAACCACAGGAGTCCAAGCCTCCACTTCTAGCAATTCATTATCAAGCAGCAGTTTGTTGTCTACCTCAGTTGCCATCATCCCTCCACAGAGACCGTATCCCCAGCCACCTTCTGTCCCAAGTTCCTGCCACATCCCAGTCCCCAGCACCATCCTATGTCCTGCTGTTTCTACCAGGTTCAGCTACTACTTTGTAGGCCACGCTCCTCCCACTCTGTCAGCAGCTTCCCCTCACTGTGTGGAGCCAAGACTGTCTCCAGATCTGCACGTGGACCCAGGTCCACTCCTGTTGTCATCCTTCCCACTACGTCTATGTCTGACCCTCTCTCCTGCCTTTCTGACTGGCCTTCCTTTCTCTTCCAGGACCTGCCCACCTCTCTCCACTGTGTCATCAACACCCAAACATGTCAGTCTGTCCTTCACTGTGGCAGCCCGCCCTTGGGCCAGTTCCTCCCAATCCCAGCTCTGCTCTCCATGATCCTGAGAGCTCCAGGCTGACCTGCAATGCTCTCACATCTCATTCTCTAGTGCTAACAAAGAACTATGTAGTATTTGATTAACTAAAAGTTACACATACATATACACACACCCACACATACCCACACATATCCATACCCACCCCCACCCACATACATACATACACACACATATATACACATACACACACACACATACATACATACACACACCAGGGAAAGTGACATTAAGAGCGAAACTAAGCCAGGTGTGGTGGCACATGCCTCTAATTTCAGCACTGGTAAAGGTGGGTCAATCTCCGAGTTAGAGGCCAGTTTAGTCTATATGTTGAGTTCCAGCACAGCCACCACACATAGTGAGACCCTGACTCGGAATAAAAGGGAAGGGCATTGCTTTTCAAAGAATATTATCTAGGAAGTAAAAAATCAAGCACACAGACGTGAGGAAATATTTCCAAATGACATAACAAAGAAATACTAAGAATATTTTTTTAAACTCTTATCACTCAGCAAGGAAAACCCAATCCAACTGAGAATGAGACAAAGAATCTGTGTAGACATTTGTCTAAAATCAAAAGGGTATACAGAGGACCTGCCATCTCATAAAGAGGCTGGAGGTAGCTAGCCGTTAGAGGAATGCAAACCAGGGTGGCAATAGATATTTCCATTCCCACTGGGGATGCTCATAATCAAAAGCATAGACTACAAACCTCAGCAATTATGCAGAAAAGTCAGTATCACCATATATAGGTAATGGAGTTTTTAAGTGGATCAGCTGCTTTGGAAGACAGCCGAGTACAGAGTCACCATGGGGCCTAGAAATGTTATGCCTGGGACAGATACCGACATAATATATTCATAATGGTCCCAAAGCAGAAATAATTCAAATGTCCATCAAGCGGTGAAGAAGTGCGAATGTCATTCAGCAGAAGAGGAATGAAGTGCTCATAGGTACAATAATGCATGAATAGCAAAGGTTCTGTGGAGAGCAGTGAGCCAGACACAAAAGGCACGTGGCTCCATTTATATGACACGACTAGACAAGGTAAATCCACAGAGGCAGAAGGTAGATTACTGATTATCTAGGACTGGTAGGGAAAGGGGGTGAACTCAGGTGTAGATGACCTAGAAATAAAATCTGGGTCACAGGCACACAGCAGCTTCACTGGGTGTCACACTGTCTTCCAGAAGGGTTGCAGCTACTTATGGTCCTGTTGGTGGGGTACAGACATCTTTTGCCCTGTACCCTTTATGAGTATTTGATATTATCATCTCCAAGATAGTAGATGTATGCTAATTTATGGAGAGTGAATGTTGTAATTGCTTCAATCATTTGATTTCTTCCAAGGTGCTTATTAACCACCTCATGCATTTTTCTATCTGTATTTTGACTTTCTGTTTACAGCACTTTCATAATACTACTAGTTACATTCAGAGGCATCTCTACTTCATAGCTTGTATTTTAGATTTACTTGTGATGGCTCTTAACAGGGCTTACTATGGTTACTGTTGGATTTATTAATCTTTCTAGTTGTTAGGTTATTTGTGAAGAAATTTTTCCCCATCCCAATGTTATAGAGACATTTTGCTGTTTTCTTGCTAAACTTTTTACAGTTTCTCCACTCACAAATGAGTCTTTTATGTAATGCTGTGTGACAGTAGGTGCCTAGATACCTAGTTGTCTCAGAACCATCTAGAGCAGTGGCTCTCAACCTTCCCAATGCTTCCATCCTTTATTACAGTCCCTCCAACCATAACTTTTGTTTTGTTTTGTTTAAGACAGGGTTTCTCTGTGTAGTCCTGGCTGTCCTGGAACTCACTCTGTAGACCAGGCTGGCCTCGAACTCAGAAATCTGCCTGCTAAGTGCTGGGATTAAAGGCGTGGGCCACCACCACCCAGCCCCAACCATAACTTCAATTGCTACTTTGTAACTAATTTTGCTACTGTTATAAATTATAATGTAAATATTAGATATGTGATTCCTCTAAAAGGGTTGTTGGATCCCCAAAGGGGTTGAAACTCACAGATTGAGAGCCACAAGCTACCCTTTCTTTCATAATCAAGCCCCCACCCCTGAAGTTTTCACTTTTTTTGGAGACAGGTCTCATTACATAACTCTGGCTACCCAGAAACTCACTACGTAGACCAGACTTGTCTCCAGCTTACAGAGATCCACCTGCCTCTGCCTCTCCAGCACTGGATTGGATTAGAGCTGTGTACCACCATCCCTCCTAGGTTTTCATTTGAATAGATTCCATCTCAGAACTTTCCACTCTGTTCCCACAGACACTTATGTATCTCTACACCCATCCTCTGCACTTAGAGCCCTGTATTAAGAATGTAGACAGGTTTTTATACATTTTTGTACTTTACATATACAAAAGGACATTTTATAAACTTCTAACTAGCTAGGGCAGTCTTTCCATACCCCCTTTTGTGTTGTTGCTGGTTTTGATGATAGGTCTGTGCTGCCACACCAGGCCTCACCATTGCTTTACAGCAGGAATGTCTTGGCCACTGTCTTTCATCTCACATAAGTTGTTCTGCCATATTATCAAATTTGTTATGATTTTTAGTGTGAATTTTTAAAGATTTATTTTGTTTTTAAATATATGGAGGGGCATATGTACAGGTGAGTGCAGATGCCTGCTGAAGGCCCTGGGGTCACAGGTAGTAGTGAGCTGCCCAACATGGGTGCTGGGAACCAAAATCAGGAATGCTTGCCCTTAACCACTGAGCTATCTTTCCAGGCCCTTGAGTGTGAATTCATTGGATCTATAGATCAAACTGGGAAGGTTTAAGATTTTAAACACTGTCCTCTTATCTGTAGCTAGGACGTACACTTATTTAAGTGTGTCTGATACAGGTTGTCACTATGTAGGCCAGGTCACTTGTGACTGGCTCTCTCCCTCACTTCCAAGTGCTAGGATCACAGATGTGCATTACACCTGGCCAATTTTTTTAAATAAATATTTTCCCCTGGAGAGTTTTTACATATCTCTATCTCTTGTTCTTTGTGTTCTCATTTAAAGTTATTTTGAAGGTTTGTAGAAATATAATTTTTATTATCAGTCGAGTATACTGATATGTTAAAATTATCCTAGTCTTAATTTGTTCATTGATTTTGCCTGTTTCTGTATCATAATCTATGATTAGTAACAGTTGCTTCCTTTGCTTTTTGAGGCAGGGTTTCTCTGTATAAGCATGGCTGTCCTGGCACTCACTTCGGAGACCAGGCAGACCTCGAACTCAGATCCATCTGCATCTGCCTCCCAAATGCTAGGATTAAAGGCATATGTCACCACCACTAACCAGATTTTTTGCTTCCCTTCCAAGTGGAGACACTTCTGAGGATCTACCAAAACTTAGTATCTTTTCTTACATTATTATGGCAGTGGCTAAGTGTTGCAGAATATTAGATTACATGGTGAACCCTGAGATTGTGCTATTTACTGAAAAAAAAAAAATCTGCTTCTGCCTCACCCTTAGCACACCTTTAATTCCTCTGGCTGGAACACAGACATGCTCTTAGTAGGTTTGTAGAAGGAAGCACCCATCTTTGAAAGTGTTATCTAATTGAGTGGCAGACAAAGTGACAAATCAGAGAAGTATTTGAAAGAATAGGATATGCCTAATTCTTATGAGAGGAGAGAGGGGAGGGAAGCCACACAGTTAAAGAGAGAATAAGGTAGACACAGGTAAAAACAAAACAAGCCAGAAAATGAGAAGGAGCCTGAAGATTAGAACACATTGTGAAGGTTAGTATGAGGCCAAACAGAGCAATTTAGTCAGAGACCGAGAGAGGAGCCAGATCGAAATCAGTCAGCTTGGAGAGGAGTTTGAGCCAGAACAGCCGAGTTGAACCAGCCAGCCGCAGTTCAGAATTAGAAAGGGTGAACTTATTCAGCAGCAAGACTCAGAGGCTGAAAAGATTCTAGGCCTAGTTTAGATTGTTCTGAAGCTAGAAGCTTCCAGGACTAGGGACTGACTAGGTTAGCAGACTGAGGCAGTAAGCTTTGGAGATGACAATTACGTCAGGTGAATAAAAGGTACTTTTACAGCTAAAACCTCCATTTCAATACTGAATAGATGGATAATAGTGGAAAAACTTACCTTGATCCTAAGATTTATTAGTTTGTCATTAAAAATTATTTCTACTCTAAGTTTTGGTAGATGTCCATTATCTGGGTTATTTCTCTTTGCTAATAGGTTTAGTCTTTAGCGGGTATTAAGTCTCTTCAGATATGTTTCCAAATTCAGTAGTGAGGAATCATAGTGACTCAACCCACCTCTCCTTGCCTCTTCACCATCCCTTACATCTTTACCCTCACACATCAGCACCGTTCCCTAGATTAAGTCACTTACCTCTCCTGTGGGAGTCAGGGACACTTCGGCTGCAGTTATACAGCCTGCAGACCCGGGTGATATCTGAGGTACTCAGGTTCCATCGCTGGCCAATGTGAACACTGGAGGTCCAGAGTGGTATGATGGTGGGCTGCCCACGCCAGCTGAAGGCAAACCTGGAACCCAGGGGTGGGACCTGTGTTAGATCACAGTAGAGGAGCTGGCTAGGAGGGCAGTGTAAGGGTATGAGGAATGGGGGGTGGGCAAGAAGAGAGGGGGCAAAGGGGAGGGAGGGCCAAGAAGCAGGAGGAAGGGGTGGAGACAGCAAGGAGGGGGGGCAGAAGGCATGGGAAAGGGGACACGGGGGAAGGGAGTATGCTCACCTCCCATAATGCATCACTGATGAGTAGTCATAGGGAACTAACATATTGCTACTCCGAGACTTGATGAAGTTGATTTCAAAACCTTAAAGCACAGACACATACACCTTTGTAAATAGATAACAAGAAGACAGGCAGGGAAGAGCGGCGAGGAAGGGGAAGTGGAGCCACTCGTGAGAATCCACAACCTATGAGAGGAAGAGTCTGGCTCCCCTGGATGAACCTTTTTTTATCTGACCCTGTTTTCTGCATCTTTGCTACCCTTCTCTACTTGATCATGGAAATAACCCCGACCTGTACCGGGGTGCCTCATGGCCATGCAACCATAACCTCCAACAAGCTCACTCCACCTTTCTCCTCCCCGATTCACTTTGCATGGCACTATTCTTTGCAAACCTACAGCATCCACAAAGCTGGAGCTGCTGTGCCTTAGATACCGATACCCTGTCTACTCCTTGAGCTAGCTCTAAAGATGTGCTGTCCTCTCCATTCAGGATTCTGGTGCCTGACCCTTTGTGCCCAGTCCGTCTTCACCTTCCCATCTCAGACCACAAAGCTGCAGAGCTGGACCCCAGCAGTCCAATCATCCTAGTTACCCAGAATGCCCACTTCTCCCCTCCAGGCCAGTGAGGAAGGGAAGGTTGCTGCCTCCTCAGGGCTGCTGTTCCTTACATCTCTGTTGCCTGGCCCCTCCCCCCACCAGATCCAGCAGGCCGCAGCCACACTATTCTTCCCCAAAGCCATCAACAGCCTCTTTAATCAGAGCTCCCACAGAATACCATTGTTTTTCTTCAAAGACCCTTTATTTTAAAACATAAGTTTGAATAGGCAATATATTCCCCTAACTCAAAAACCAAGTTATTTAGCTGGGCATAGTACTGCACATATCTTTAATCTCAGCACTTGGGAGACAGAGGCAGGAGGATCTGTGAGTTCAAGGCCAGCCTGGTCTGCATAGTGAGTTCCAGGACATCTACTGCTACATAGTGAGACCTTGTCTCAAGAAAACAAAATAAAAACAAATGACAAGTATCTAGTGTGCACAATGGCCTGAGTGTAATCCCCAGTACCATGGAAATATAATATGCATTTATTAAAGATAACATACACAAATATTAAGATAGTATGAGTCTCCAACACCACCTGCTTCCTCTGAAGTTCTCCCTCTCAGTCCTTAAAGAATTACTGTGATTAGGTTTATGCCTTCACAGAGTTTATGCACATTAGTGACAATGGATCTCATTTTTCATATTTTCCCCATTAGGATAGCTGACCTTTTTTGTTGGTACTAGAATAGAAACCTAGTTACAAACCAGACAAGTGCTGTACCTCTTTGCTTCATCCCTAGCCCTAGATGGGTAGTGAGTTTGAGCCACTTTGTTAGAAAACAACACTAACCTCAAGAGCTGTTCAATTCTAATTCATGCTTTTACCTCAATCAATCCCCCCCCACCCTTTAACTTAAATAGGAATGTTTAATTTATTTTTTCTCTTTGCTTTTATGGGTACAGGTTTTGACAACCTCTGCACATCCCCTGAATCTACCTTTAGCCAGAGACCATTGGTTTTAAAATAGTGTTTTATGATTAAAGACAGAGTCTATGTATCCTAGGCTTCACACTCACGATCCTCAGCCTCCAGAGTGCTACATGGTTTTCTCTTCCTTTCCTTCCTTTTGAAAACCCCTGCAATTCCTTTCACCTCCAGAACTAGAATGATTTGACTCTAGCTCCCACTGGAGAGCAGTTTGGGGGTTGGTTGTTCATTGGCTTCTGCTCTGTCATGATCAGGATGTTAGCACTGTTTTTTCAAATCTAGTTTCTCACAGCCTGTCATCGGATAAGTGCTTACAAGCACCCAGGAGCATTTGGAAAGATCATGGTCACCTCCATCTCTACCCAACCAATCCTGTCCTCATGTGCTACCTAGTTACCTCAAAGCACATTCTCTGGGAGAAGTTTCACACTTTTCATCTGACCATCCCCAAAGTATCAGGAGAGGGTCCTCAGCAGTTCCCACTGGCAGGAGGCCTCTGCCTCCTCTGCACACCCAAACGCTGTGGGTCCTGTCCCTTCACAAGCACCCCTCCTGCTCAAGGCAGTTAACATTCTTGCCACTGAGCTCTTGAGTTCCACATACAGGCTTACACTGCGATCTGATACCTGTACAATGCCCAGAACACATGCTTCCTGTTGGCATCAGAGCTCCTCCTTATGTCAGCCTTTGCTCTGCCACTTCCAGGGAATTCTCTGAGCCACATGTCCATTGGTGCTATCTTGTACCCCCTCAGCCTTTCAGTATTGTCCCTTCCCTGACCCACGCATCTGAGCTGCCCCTCTGAATTTCTGTCTTGGCTCAGTGTTCCCAACTGACACACAACCCCTGCCCCAATAGCATCTGCAATGTGGGGGACAGCTCAGTCAGTGAGCCAAGACTCAAGACCCTACCAACCTCACATTCAGATGACTGACAATGGCAGAGAGAAGCAAGACATGAAGCAAATGGTTGATGTCCTTTCTTGGATACAACTATAGAGGCCCAGAGCAACAGCCACAGAGGACCACTCTCAAATACCAGAGGGGCATGAATCCCACTTGCCTCATGAGAAAGGGATAGACAGTGTGGGTGATGAACTCTACCAAGGGAGGTAAGCAACTCAACTCCAACCCTGGCCTGAGGCCTGTGTCCCTCAGGGTCCCCTGGGCCCAGCCTAGCCAGCTGACTTACCCGGGAGGATCTCATTCCAGTTGACTCGGATGTAGCGGTCCCGATCTGCCCGTGAATGCTCATGCCAGAAGCCAAGCACATGCATGAGCTCATGTAGGACAATGCCCCGGCCCTTCTGGAGACAAGTGGGTGCCAAGGACACCACCTGCATCCCTCCACTGCGTCCCACACCAGAGAAGCACCTGTAAGACCATGAGGGTTCACGCTGGAGTGGAGGTGAGCTAGCTGGGTGTACTGGCAGGTTTTGTGTGTCAACTTGACACAAGCAGAAGTTATCACAGAGAAAGGAACCTCCCTTGAGAAAATGCCTCCATGAGATCCAGCTATGAGGCATTTGCTCAATTAGTGACCAAGAGTGGGAGGGCCCATTGTGGGTGGTGCCATCCCTGGGCTGGTAGTCCTAGGTTCTATAAAAAAGCAAGGTGAGCAAGCCAGGGGAAGCAAGCCAGTAACTAACATCCCTTCATGGCCTCTGCATCAGCTCCTGCTTCCTGACCTGCTTGAGTTCCTGTCCTGAACTCCTTTGGTGATGAGCAGCAATGTGAAAGTGTAAGCTGAATAAACCCTTTCCTCCCCAACTTGCTTCTTGGTCATGATGTTTGTATAGGAATAGAAACCCTGACTAAGACACTGAGCATCAGGACAGACACTGCTTGTGCTCTAGGGGCTGGGATGGACAGTACAGATGGCCTGTCTCCATCCTAGACTCTACCCCCAGACTTTGTCCCATCTCCCAGGTTCCTTGACAGCTTGGCCTGTGAAGAAGCCTCAGCACTACATGCCAAAAGGTGGCACCTTACACTCACGCTCAATAGAAGCAGACCTATGTCATAAGCCCGAGTCACATACTTCATATACACCATGACAGGCCCCAGTGAAGGTAGAATGTAGGTATTATCACTACCCCTACCTCAGAAAGAAGGCAGAAGACGTTAAGATAGGGGACTTATCTAGATTCAAATGGCACATGAATGACAGATCCGAATGTAGGTGCCTTGAAGGTCCAGACCATGAATGACTCATTCAGGGGAGGCTGGTGTTGAACCCAAGAAAACAGGCCCAGAAACAGGCTTAGATTTGTGCACACTAAGGGATAAACAGAGAGTGATCTCTCCTCCCCCACCTCCAACACACACCACCCCCATCCACCAGGAGTACCTACCCTGCCATAGGAAGGATGGAAACAAAATCTCTCTGACCATGGTAGGCAACAAACCGGATGCATGTGAAACGTTCAAACTCAGCAAAGGCCTCCATAATGACCTGGCGGCTGGGTTCATCTGGGAAAGACACACCATGGTTGACTCCCTGCAGAGGTCCCACAGCTCTTGAGGAGCTTTGAAGTCCACATGGGGGCTGAGACCAGAACATGAAGCTCACCTTCCAACACGGTGTTCAGAGAGGACAATGTTGAAGAGGAGAGGAAGACTGAGCTGCAGAAAGGCCCTAGCTGTGTGACTACCTGGCTCAGAGGGGACTAGAGAGTTCCACCAGCATCTCCAGGATTTCAATACCCCCTCTCTCCCACAGCTCAGAATGCCCTGGGATAGGAGCTCTGCACAGCACTATTGGCTAAGAGCGGGGGTGTGGTTCTGCAGAAGGCGATGCATAATGCATAGGTGCTGCAGGAGCCCTGATGCGTAGGGAAGGAGGGTGGGAAGGCCCGCCTCAGCTCTCACTCACCATACTTGCTGGAAAGCAGGAAAGGGATCTCCACAATGCCACCAACACCCTTGGGCCATTTATTATTGGTCACTGACAACAATCGGAAGGGGCTCTGAGGAGAGAGGGCAACTCAGAGTTAATGGAGGACACAGGCCATCTAAGCTTCCTAATTCTCCAGGGTGCCATGCCCAAGTCTGCCAGGACTCTAAAGGTGTGAGAGACGGGACATGGGAGTGAGGAAACCATTAGAAGGGAGATGGAGGCATGGGAAGTCGATGGGCCAGCTGTGAGAATGCAGATGACAGAGGTCACAACTCATCCTATCAAATAGATAAAAGCACCTAAGGTTGGTACCCAGGAGGCCTGGCTCAGGAGGGCTCAGCCCTTCCCAAACACCTCCATGGAGCAGGAATATGGCAAAGCTTCCCCTAACATAATAGGAAGGGTCCTAATTCAGAGTGACAGTCTGACAATACTTCCCTCCCATCTTCCACTAACCAGAACTCTACAGTGTAGGCTTCTTGGCTATCAGAAAGCCCTGCACCTCTAGCCATCAACACTTGACTGTGCTCTATGGTTTCAAATGCCAGGTACATGTGAACACATCTCAAATGGATAACCTAAGCTCTCCTGTCTATGGACTGCAGCACAGCCTCAGTAGCCATCAGTCTCTGAACAAGTAAGATAGTCTTGCTTTCCACTGCTGACATAATCAGCAGCCCTCTGACACCTATGATGGCACTATCTCTCCTGACCAATGTGTCCTCTCTCTGAAACAAGTCATTTCCATTTCTATCAGCCTCCTCCCTTCCAACTCAGCCCTCTGTCCCCAGGCAAGATGGTCTCTCCATGTTACTCCTTATCCTGGGTTCCCTAAGAGGAATCTTGACAGCCATCCAGGGCTCACACATACACATATGCACAAGTTAATTGAGGCTCATGTTTGTTTTTGTTTTTCTATTTTTCAAGACAATGTTTCTCTGTGTAACCCCAGCTGTCTTGGAACTCATTATGCAGACCAGGAGGCCTCAAATTCAGAGATCCACCTGCCTCTGCCTCCCAAGTGCTGGGATTAAAGGCCAGCACTGCCACCACCAGACCTAAGTTTAAGTTTCTAGCCTCGCACTTTCTAAGCACTCTCCCTGGGCAGGGTGTCAATTGGAGCCCTCTTGGGCAGACTAAGTCATTTCAGCTGTCACCATTATCATATTCATAATGACCTTGAAAGTGGTACCTAGCCAGCCATACAAGCCAAAGATAGGCCCCAACTGTCAAGCACACATGACACCTAGAAGAGTTTCTGAGAGCTCTCACAGCCTTGAAGAGATGCTCACACCCCATGTGCATACTCACTGGCCGGATGATGTCCCCTTCTACCAGGAAGCTGCTTTCTGGGGTCTCCTCTGAAATGAGCCCTGGGAGGGAAAGGAAGAAGGGATGTGTAAGCCTTGACTTCCAGAACACAGGCTTGGACAGACCCAGAAATATATACCAGTGTCTGTATCTTCTACTTTGGGGCTAAACCATCATGAGCACCAAGGCTATGTGGCTTTGGGAAAGTGCAATAGCACTTGCTGAATCCCAGCCTGCAAAAGTGTGTGAGGTTCTCAGCCTGCTTGCATCCTTCCCCTGGTTTGTGAGGTTTTCAGCCTGCTTGCATCCTTCCCCTGGTTTGTGAGGTTCTCAGCCTGCTTGCATCCTTCCCCTGGTTAAATGCAGCCCATGGCTCCCTCAGCATGTGTGATCCAATCCCAACTCCAGGCCCCCTGCTCTCAGGATGCAGCCTCTTCTTCCATCCAGGCTCACTCCAGCCCACTCCCCAGAACATGTCCTGGTCTCTCCTGCCTTACCTTGCTCCCACCCACCACCTAGTTCCTATTATCTTTATTATATTCTGAACCCTTGAGGTAGCTAGGAACTGAAATTACAAGTCATAACCACAGAAGGGAGTTGAGGAAGGTGAATACTTCTTGTCTCAGTTTGCTTTGGCTTCTCATCTTCCTTTTATCAGGGAACCTTCTGCAGCTGACTGCTGGGAAGAGAAATCTCAGGAGGACCCATGAGGCAGTGAAGGAAGCCACAGAAGGCCTGAGAGGAATAGAGGAGCACTGCCTGATCCCATCATAACTTCTGACACAGACTAGACCCACCCCCTTGTGAGTCCTTAGGTAGGAAAAGTCACCCCAGGATCATCTGATCAAGGCTGCAGCCTGAAATCTAAAAGGCCATTCTCTAGGATCTGGTTCAGTTGTGTGGTCTTAGCCCTCAGAGCCATCATTCACAGCAGCTGCGGTTAGTGATGTTTCCAACAAGACATCAGCTAGGCAGGGACAGCTGTTAGCAACTACTGAGAGTCTTAGCATGGGAAAGTCTTTATGACTTTGAGAGTGAGTGCCAGGGAAGACTCTTGTTTCTGGCTTCCTCCAGAAGCCATATGACTGACCAAGGATTGGTGTCCATCTTCTAATCAGCTCACAGAGAAAGAGGGGAGCAGAGGTCGCCACCTACCCCAAGGCACGGTTACCTCTGTTCTGCCAACATTTCAATCCATGATGGCTCCAAGATCTGAATTCATTTGCATTGCCACCAACTTCAGCCCAATGTATCTGTTTTCCTCATGTCTGAGATCCTCAGACAGAGATGCCCTGAGCCTCAGACTTTTGTTCCTTAATAACCCACCCCACCTGACTAGGTCACACCTACACACCGTTCCTCACAGAGTGACTGGCATGTTTTCAAATATCTACTGATTATTTTGCTCAAGTCCCAGGCTGAGAGGACACCAATGCTCTCTTATCAGATAATTTTAAAGAAACTCGGTGTCTCGTAAAAATAACTAACCAGCAAAAGAATACAGAAAGACAGACTTTAGCATCTCCTCATGAAACTTGCATTTGTTTAGAAGTCCCTGCATATATGGGGACATTTCCTCTCAATCTTCTCCACAGGTCCACATCCAGCATGGCTTTTGGAGTATGGCCCTGAGCTCTCACCTTGGTTAATTGCAGGGATGTCCTTGTCCTGAGATATCCGGCTTCCCTCAGGAGTGAAGCCTTCTGGGACACTGGTACTGCAGACTCCTGAACATCTGGATGCTGAGGGTGCTCCCAGGCTCAAACCTGGCTCAGGCAGACAAGTGCAGACACAGAGATGCCCCCAGGGCTCCATTGTGAGAAAGGACAGCAGGACACCCGGAAGCTGATGGATTTGGGCAGCAAAACCCAGCCCCTTCCTGGAGAGGCCTCCCAGCAGGCATCCCTGAAGCCTGCCTGGCCATCTCACTCAGTCATACCTAGTGACAAGGTTTAGATGCCTTCAGTGAAGGAGGTCCCTTTAAGGGACTAACACTTGGCTCAGAAAGGCTAAGGCAGCTAATATGAGGCAGAAAAGAGGCACAGTGGACTTTAAATCTTGAGGTGGCACCAGATTAAGGACTAGCCTCAGACTCTTCTCTTGAATTTTTTTTTCTAAATTCAGACTAAGTGCCTGCTGCCCTAGGCAGGCTAGAACAGAGCCTCCACCTTAAAACAAGTCTGTATGCGGTAAGACGCTTGGCAATCTGCTCTTAGGTGGGCCCTCTCCTCCTCGCTCCCCAGGAGCTCACTGTAGGCACAGCCCTGCTGTGAAATTCAGTTAAGATTACTTTAAGCCACAGACTCAGCCTCTTCCCAATGACCCAGAGACTGGAGCCAGCTTACCTGGCAAGGAGAGTATAGTTAACATCCAAGGCCACAGGCTTCCCGTGCTACCCATGGTGAGTCCTCGCCGCCCTCTCAGCAAGCAATGCACAGGACTGTGCCAGGGAAGGAGCTCCTTCGCGCTACCACCCACCCCCTTTAATAGGGGCTTCTCCAGCCTGAACCTGCAGCCTCCCAACCAGCTCCACCTGCAGTTCCTCCCAACAACTGGCACCTGAAGACCTGCCCAGCCTTACTGAGGACCCTACCTGTCTCCAAGCATGAGCCTTCTGGGCCATAGTCCCACCTATCTTGACTGAAGTGGGTAAAAAAGTGGGCAGGGGACGACACAAAATAAACCCTTAAGATACCCTTTAGCCATGTAGCTTCCCTGAGATTCCCCCTCCTGCCACCAGAGGGCAGAGAAGCATTGCAGCTTCATGTAGCTCATGAGCTGGATTGAGATCCTAGCACTAAAAAGGGGCTTTTCCTGTCTCTCCCTAACACGGAAAATCTGCTGGAAAACTCAAGGCACCTCTCCACATGAGGTCACCACACCTGTATGAGCCTGCCTCTCTCTCTCTCTCTCTCTCTCTCTCTCTCTCTCTCTCTCTCCCTCTCCCTCCCCCCGTCCCTCCCCCGCCCACCCCTCTTTCCCCCTCCCCCCCCCCAACCCTCCCTCCCCAAGAGAGGGTCTCATTATGTACCTTTGGTTGGTTGACCTGGAACTCACTATGTAAACCAGGCTGGCCTCACTCAGAGAACTCTGCCTGCTGCCTGTCTCTCCCTCCTGAGTGCTGAGATTAAAGGCTTGTGACACTATGCCCAGCTATAAGCTTTTATTTCAGAGGCCATATAGGAAAGTACACAGTTACACAGACACAGGTTGCAGGACTCTGTGAAACTCCACACTGAACACCAGTGTCATCAGCACCCAGAGACACCTCCCGCAGCAGAGGGGACACTTTTGAACTCTCAGACTCTCATATGACTGTGGTCATTCCAATGCCATGGCCCACTGGCATAATCAGCCAGGGCTCCTTCCCATTTTGCTAATTCAAAATGCAAAGCTCCTGGACTTTCTTCCTGTCCTTTACATCCTGCCATCCAGAGACCCTGCCTGGATCGACAGCCTGGAACACACCAAGTCCATCCCATGTTCAGTGACGGAAGGCCAGAGCCAAAGGCACTGTTGTTCTCCACAAGGGCCTGTTGGCATTCTGCTGAGTCTGGGACTAGCATTCCTCAAGAAATAGAAGTCAGAGCCACACTGGGGGAGGGGGAGTATAAAAGCAGACACTACTACTGATGCCTGAGCTGAGTGTGGACTCTTCTATGCATCTGATGAATATGCTAATTAGCTCGACTGAAAGACTCATTCCTTCATAGCACTTATATATGTCAAAGCTTGTCAGGTACCTTAAACACTCAAATTTTTTTGCCATAAAAAAGAAGACATGAGTGGTCATGGTGCTTCACACCTGTAATCCTATAGAAGCCGATTGAAACTAGCCTGGGTTACATAATGAGGGCCCACTCAAAAAATATATGAAACAACGGCCTAAGTACTTATATGTGCTTAGTAAAATCATTGTCATCATCACATTAGTGACAAATCTCATCACTGGTCAGAAACGCAGTCTTTCCTTCCAACAAGAATGTCATGAACTAAATCTTGTCATTGGAGTAGCCAGTGACAAGAAGACAATATTGCTGAACGTGAGTCACAGGCTCCATTTTGAGCACAACACAAACCAGCTAGTGCCGGAGGGATCTGAGAGCTTTGCATTTCAACTCCGTGTGATCATGCCAGCAATTCATTTCATAAATTAGTGATGCTCTCTGCCTTGGCTGGGGAAACATTTTGTAGTTCGCAGTGGTTAATACAGGGAATCCTAACTGGTCAGTGTGCTGAGAATAAGTGGCTCTGAGCGCTTGTCCTTAAATGGAGCATCTGTGTCACCCAGTCCTCCCCAAGGCACAGAGAATGTCTCACCTCAGACAAAGGGGCAGAAGAGCGTAAGAGCCAGCAGATCAGGAGGAGATGTGAAATGCTGTCTCCTGGACATGACATGGCTGTGGCATTCCAACTTGTAGCAATTGAGGTTATCTGTGCAAGATCAAGCCAGCTTCCAGACAGGGATGGAGAGGGGCCCTCAAGGCCTCTACTCTAGCTAAGCAGCTATTGGCAATTAGTGGTTGTTGGAGCGGTCTTTTTCTTTGGGGGTATGCCCACGCTCCACTGGATGGCACTACCCCCATGAGCACTTGGGAGGTACTCACTGGACGTGGTGGGTTGGGAAATAAGAAGACATGAAGGTAGGAGAGAGATGTGCTGAGGGGGAGCTGGTGGAGGGAGGGGCGAATATGAGCTCTCACGTTCATATATGTATGGGATTCTCAAAGAATAAAGAGTCTGTATTTTTAAAAGGAGACAGATGTTGTCCAGCCCCACTCATTGAGGTACCCAGAGTTACCAACCCAGCGAAGGCAGAGGCCACCTGGAGGACGATTTGGGAGTCAGTGTCATCTTACAATGTGTTGCCATTTTTCAAGATGGAAAGTTCTAGAGACAATCTATTACCTAACACTACAGAATACTTGATAAAGTTTGTTATGGCTTTCATACTCTTTCACACAAATCTGAAAGAGTATGAAATGTCATTTGTGGTGGCTCACACTTTTGGTCACAGTACTTGGGAGGCAAAGACAGGTGGATCTCTTGTGAGTTTGAGGCCAACTTGATCTACACATCCAGTTCCAGACAAGTCAAGGCCACATAGTAAGACTGTCTAAAAAAAAAAAAAGGAAGAAAGAAAGAAAGAAAGGAAGGAAGGAAGGAAGGAAGGAAGGAAGGAAGGAAGGAAGGAAAGAAAGGCTACTTGCTAGGAGGCTAAGATGTTAGAAACACAGAAGGGCAGGGAGTGAGTGTAATGGGACCGACAGCAACCAGCCATGCTCTATATAAGATGGTGATGAAATGTTAACGACTCTGGGACACGGGTGTCCACCCTGAGCGGAACATCAAGTTCACAGGTAGTTCCAATAGAAATTAGTAGGGTTGCCCGCCCCGCGGCCTGGTGCAGGTGGGCACCACTCCAATAAATACATATGTGACAGAAAGTAAGGGGGGGTAGAAAAACTGAGTGGTGTGTGTGCTATGGAGTGAGGCAAAACTGGAGATGTGATGGCAGTGACGGGTGAGAGAGAGAGGGCTGGGGGACATGCTGTCATTGCCCAGGAAGGTCAGCAGAATGGCAGCCTGGAGCTTATGCAGGTGCAGACTCCCAAACCTTCTGCCTGGCCTTGAAATCCTGCTGGCTCTGGGCAACTACAGAAGCCCTGGATGAAGAAAGGTTTTTCTGGATTAGGCCTCCTTAAAGGACCCACAGGAAGCCATAGTCCATGCTGCTGCGCCAGGATGGATGAAGCCTGAGATCACTGTCAACACAAATCCGTGCCTCTGACTGATGACTTGTTGATGTCCTTGGGCTTTGCTGCCTGTGAGGGGATGAGGTGTGAGGTGGGAAGCATCCTGATGTGAGCATCTGTAGCCACCTGAGGCCATGTTGTAGCATCTGCCCACAGACTGTGCAGCTGCTGTGAGCCATGAGTAGGTTAGTGGCCCTGATATGGCCAGCCCACTTGATGTCTGTGGTTACTATGGAAGCAGGCTGCCTGAAACCATGTTAATGTCTGTGGATGTGGGTGTGGGAGAGCTGGCCCTGCCCCTCACTGTTTCTTCCTCTGTCAATGGCGTCTGTGTGGATGCAGACTAAGACTCATCCTCCCCTTGGGTCACTAAGAATTCAACCATGCTCCAGTGGACAAAATGGACTTGCTTTTTCCTAGGGGGGTGGGGGGTGGAATGGAACGTCCTGGGGGAGGAGAACAGACTGGGGAAACTGGTAGGCGAGTACAATCAGGGTGCCCGATGTGAGAGTCCTAAAAATAATCTTAAAAAAAAAAGGATACAGTTCCTGAGGAAGGCTCAGAACAACCCTAACTCTTGAGTGCCTTACCCCAGAGCAGAGAGAATGGGTGCCAGGGGCTAGTTATGCACCCTTCATTCAGCCCCAGGGAGCCAGTGCCCTCCGATCTGAATGCCCTCAGCCAACACACAGCTGCTCACCACACACTGGGTAAATGTGATTCCCAGGGAAGGGGGCTCTGCTCAGGGAAGCACGGAGCTGCTGAGATTGAGACCTGCGTCTTCTGAACCTCCCAGTTCAACCACAAGCTAGAACCTGTGTGGGAAAGACCCCAGGCCAGGGCAGGGGAGACCACTCAGTCATTCAGCCATCACAGACATGGACTTGAGACCAGACGATGTGGTGTTGCTCCTTTTTTTTTTTTTTAAACAAAACACTGGTTTTATTAACACAACCTCAATGTTCTATATAAATATAAAGTGCTGTTTCCAACGCCCCCTCCCTGGCCCACAGGGCTGGGAGGAAGTCAGGGAGGGAGTGTTAAATGTCAGTTGAACACAAATAACTTTTCAGCACCAATTACAGCAAGATGCCCACACACTCACACACAAAAGTAAGATGTCGGTAATATGACACACACTTCACTTCCTGGCTCCCCTGGGAGCACAAGGCTTAAGCTTTGGGTCAAGGGCTGAACACCCCTAGACATGGTTTCTGCTTGTCACAGCTTGTTTTCTGAGCTTTTGGGTTACCAAAAGCTTTAATATAGTGGGACGGCAAAACATGGGTTTAGAGTCCAATTAATTTCTGCTAAGTTGAAGGAGGGAGAGCAAATAAGGGCCAGCCTTTAAGCCCCCTCAGAAGAGCACCATATCAGAATAGTCATCCTGGATTTTCTAGCACCCCAGTTTGACAACAGGGTGAAGAGGGAGGAGCTGAGCCAGAGAGGAGCCCTGCCATCCACAGCAGCTTTTCCGGGGAGTCAGTGAAAGCCAGAGCTGTGAGGTGGGGCCAGGCTGGGCCTTGCCTCAGTGACACAGCACCTGGGTCTCAAGCTGCAGCAGCTGCCCCATGAAACTAAAGTTGGGGGAGATTACTCCACGACGTTGCTTAACAAAGTCAAAGGCCTCGTCCAGCCGTACCCGGTGGCTCTGAATCAGGTATGCCAGGCAGATAGTGGCTGATCGAGAGATGCCCGCTTGGCAGTGCACCAGCACCCGGCCCCCACTATTCTTCACTGAGTCTGAAAAGGAAATGGGGAGCAGGGAGTCAGACAAGAAGGTGGGCAGAGGAATCAGGTGCCCCGTATCTTCTCCCCTACAGTTCCCACAGACCCCCGGGCTGAGGCTCCCTTACCAATGAAGCCGATAGCCTCCTGGAACCAGGCACTGATCTCCACCATCTGGTTATCTTCTACTGGAATGCTCTTGTAACTGAAAAGACCCTCAAAGTGGTTGGGGCAGCTGGCAGAGACATTGAGAACAGCTGTGATACCGCAGGCCTGCAGCCCCTGAAGATCTGAGGAGTGGTTGCAGCTGCCCAAGTACAGGTAGGGCAAGATTTCCACAGGACCACCCTGTAGGAGAAAGGGGACTGTGGTGAGACTTGGCCTGGAGGTCTTGAGCGAGACATCCTGGGATGGCTAGAAACAAGGGGCGCTCTAGGCCAGTCCTTCTGACCCAGGACAGAACTTGAAGTCTTGAGGCCACAAGGGGACATATATGTTCAAACACCGTGTGTCACATATGCCTTAAAGTCTGTGTGAGGATATACAGGTTCACACCATTTGCAGGTCACATATACACTCTCCACACAGGGGAATGTGTACTTGAACACACCCCTGGCTTTCCCCACTGGCTCTCTCCAGAGGCATCCTTCTTGAATGCACAATGAGGCTAGATAGGAAGACAAAGAATTCGAATATCAACTCACCTGGTCATAGATGGGAACCCTCGGGTCAGAGCTGTTTTTTTCGGCCCCAGCAGGAGACAGAGCTTGGGCAGGGGCTTCAAAGCACAGATCCGGACAGTTTGCCTGGAAGCTTTCGAAACCGCCTGCGGGGAGGAAAAGCAAGAGAGACACGGTATGATTAGCCAAGAGGTTGGGCGCGGGGCGCAGGGCACAGGGCACAGGGCACAGGGCACAGGGCACAGGGCACAGGGCGCGGACTCACCTCGCAAGAAGCACACGGCCGTGGGTGCGGCGCGCATCTCGTGCTGTAGTGCGGCTAGCAGCAGGTGAGCGGGGCCGTCGGGCGGGAGCTCGGCTACAGATGCGCTGCTTTCGTCCAGCACCACGGCGCGGGCCAACTCCCCGCGACCCAGGCGCGCCCGGAGCGCGCGGTCGGGCAGCAGACAGGCGAGGGCGGCGGCGGGGGTGCCGCGCGCACGGCGCCGCAGCAGCGCGTTCCAGGGCACGGGTCGCGCGGCGCGCACGTGGCTCCGGCAGAAGGCCAGGAACGGGCGGCAGTCGAGCAGCAGCGTGCGCTCGGCTTCCCGCGGCTCCCGCAGCAGCGCGCCCAGCGCCGCGCACTCTAGCTCGCACGCCGCCTCCAGCCCCGTGGCGATCGGCATCGCAAAGCTTCCCGCGGTCCTCTCCCTCGGCTCCGGCGGCGCGGCGTCTGTGTGGTGGTTGCTGACGACTCTGGGCGCTCTTCGTCGCGCCCAGGCTTAAGTACTCGAGGGCTGGTCCCTCCGGTCACCATACAAGGGTAAGGCAGGAAGGCGCCGGTGCCCGCCCCCGCGGCTTCACGTGGGGCTCTGGCTAGACCGCCCCCGGGGGTCCCGGAGCGGACGGGGGTGGGATGGGGTGGGGCATCAGGAGGAGGGACACGCGGGGGAAGAAACTGGGAACCAGACCGTGACAAGTGTGGGCCTGGAGTCTAGAGGCCCCACCCACGTCTCCCCAGTGTATACGCTCCAGTGCTCCCCACTCTTTGCCGGGCTCCAGGCCGCTAAGTGCTTGGGAACTCCGCTTCTCAGCTGCATGGAGCCTTCAAATTACGCGGGTCTTAGGCTTCTTCACTTTTCCCATTTTCTCCCAGGGTTTTCCTTCTAGGAATTTTGATAGCAAAAATGGACAAATGACCTGTCACTACCAATGATGATACACTATTAGGAAAGACACCAGTTGTCTCATTTTAGAGAACTTTAGAAAATGTCTGTCCCCTTCTCCTCTTGTCAGGCCCAGTCCCAGCTGTAGTAGTCCTGTAAAACTAAAACGCTGGGTCTGGGGGGCTTTAGTGGGGAAGGGGAGCAGGGGCCTGTGACGAGTTTCCACTTATGACTGGGACAGTTTATTTCCCCAGGGGCCCAGGGAAACCCCCAAGAGCCTAAAAAGAAGTACTTCCCATGTCACAGGCCTCAGCTAAAGAGGAACTCTACTGACGATGCTGGGCTCTCCCAGGGCCTAGCCAGGCCTGGCGGGAATTTCAGGGGAAGAACTACTCACAGAACCTGTCCCCTTCTGACCCCTTAAGAGCTGCAAACCCTTCTGGGACAGGCTCTGATCCCACACCAAGCCATAAGGATGAAAACCTGGGTATCTCACAGCCATTCTGCCCTCCCCCACTCAGGTGCCTGGCCCCTCCTCCCGGATGTGGTGAGGCCCAGCTGCACGTGGGCTCCAGGGACACTCCTGAGTTGGAGGGGGCAAGAAAGTTGGTAGGTGGCTGAAAACTCCATCTAAAACAGGCAAAGTGGGTGGGGACAGTGTTCAGAACCCAGCCTCCCAAATCTTTGTTCCCCTAAGCCAGTCCTCTGCCTTTAGTAAGACCCTTCCAGCTTCCCTGAAAATCCTATGTTTCCCACTGACTTGAAGGCTTATGGCTAGAACCTTTGTGGACCCCCAGCATAAGATATGGTAGGTATGTAGGTGCTGGAGGAGAATAGTATGCTTTTCCTCTTTGTTTGGGGAACTTGGCTCTTGGTGGGGATACAGAATGCAAGGGGGAGCTACAAGGACTCCTGGACCAGGAATCATGAACCTGTGTTTCAGTGGCACCACCATGCAAGTTGGTCCCAGGGCTATAAGGCTGTACCACAGCCTGGGTCCCTTCCCACCAAGCCGGTCTGGAGGCTGATACAGCAGAACTGTCAGCCCAGCCAGGGAGTCTGGGCCATAGATTCCTGAAGCTGATAGGGGCTCTTATCCTTAGCATCAGCCTCACAGATGACTTAATGACTGATTCCAGGGACAAATTACAGAGCATGAAGGGGGACCATCAAGTCTAGTCTTGCTGAACAGAGTCACCTGCCATGCTTGGAGCCACAGCCTTCCAGCTGTGGAGAAGAGGGGAGGCCCTGCTAGCTGAGGTCCCTACAGCAGGAATGAAATCAGCTTAGCTTTGAGGGAAACTCCAGCCCCGACTCCAGTGCTGGACTGAGCTGCTGGGCTTCCTTGCAGGGTGAGAGTGTGTTGCTCAAAGTTTGTTGGGTGCCTCAGTCCTTGCATATAAGCCAGTGTGGATCTGCCACACATACATCCCAAAGCCACTGTACTTGGCATGGTACCCTTTTCAGCTCTGACAAACACAGATGAACTCAACGAGGCCAAACTTAACCATAAAAGAGCAGCTTGCCTTCATCTTCTGCTGGAGTCCCAAATCGAGGGGGAAACCCCCACCTTCAATACCTGATGAAAGTCCAAGGCTGGGGTAGAAGAGCCCACATCCCTCCCCAGCTCTTGTTCTGACTAAAGATCCCCAGATACCGCCACCAATGAGTCATCTGTAGGGTGTCTGCTACCCCTTGCTACCTCCTCAGGACCCTGTTTCTCCAGAGCCATTTGCTGGGAGCCTGCCAAGAGGAGGCAGGACTCTGGACATCTGTTGGGCATAGCATGAGATGGGGCCCCAGCCAGGCTTGGCCGCCAGTGCTTCATCGCTAGACACAGTAAGTGACTACACAGTTGGTTTCTGTTTAAGGTTGTTCATGGCCTGGCTGTTACAGAACAGACCTAACAAGTGAGTTTGGGGCTCAGGTTTTATTTATTTTTCTTTCTTCAATTAAAACCGTGTGGGA
Source organism: Grammomys surdaster (assembly GCF_004785775.1). Lineage (NCBI taxonomy): Eukaryota > Metazoa > Chordata > Mammalia > Rodentia > Muridae > Grammomys > Grammomys surdaster. The sequence goes on from NW_021604587.1 coordinate 20,707,525, forward strand.
CTCGTTTGGAAGAAGTGATGATTCTCTGTGTTGTTCTTTTCTGAAACCATTCATTTGGATGGCTGCTTAGACGTCACTGGCCTTCTGCCTTTGGATTCCGGTTTGTCCACCCAGCTTGCTTGCAAGCATGGGTTTCCCTTCCACAATCAGATGCTCCGGGCTCTACCCTGATGCTCTTTCCCTTCCTCTGCAGTCCAAGCCCAGCCACAAGCAGATGGTGCAGGGTGGAAAGGAGATGTGCGTGACTGGGCAGAGAGGCTGGAGACAGGGTAGTTATAAAGGTGAGAGTGACCACGATGATGAGTGACAGGCCACCCCCAGCCCTGCCTGAAGAGGGAGTGAGTCAGGAGTGACGTCAGCTTTCCGGTGCCAGGCCTCCCACCCAGATGCTATGCTGCAGCCACCCCCATAGGCTCCTGTCAGGCAAAGACCTGAACTCCAGGCCCTGAGCTCAGCTGCCATCACAGCCCTGCCAGAAGGTCACATGGCCCATTCAGTCTCCTGCTGGGGAAGGTGACTCAGGAAGACCCAAAGATCATGCTGGTCAGAAGTAGACAGACATGTGGTAGGCAGAACTGGCATGTCCTAGATGTCTGTCAGATTAGTTTATAGGGGCAGAGGGACGTAGGCAGCTCTACCAAGGAGACTCTCCTGGACCAGCCCTCATGCTGAATGTGGGCGAGAGGGGCCTGCCATCTGAGCTCTGGGTCCCTCTTGTACCCATGCAGTCCTCTGATATGCAGAGTCAGAATCTGAATAGGGCACTGAAGAACTCCAAAGCACACAGGAAGTTCTATGTTTTTCAAATCCCTTTCAATGATCCGACTCTGTCCACTTGTGGCTGGCTGGCTTTGGGGCCCCTGTGACCTCCACTCTTCCTCCTCTTTACCAGTGCTCTGGTCCCTCACCCCTGCATTCGTTCACTGACTCAGTCCTGAGAGCTTGAGTGCCAGGCCTGCTTTGGGGGTGGGGATCTAGCAGTAAACCCCTAGTGACGCCTTCCAGGAGCTGACCTCATCATCCCAGAAATACTTGCTTTCATGACTATGTTGTATTCGTGGCCGGTGACACTAGTTATCCATTAGAGTAATGGTTATCTTTTTCCTTTTAAAATAAATGCTAGGGTTGTAAAAGAAAATCAAGTCAACTTAGGAAAGCTATTAGGTAAGACACAGACAGTTCCCAAACACTTTGTAAGTGATGATGCAGGTAGGAGACGCCAGAATGGGAACACCTTGCCCTGGAGGGCGCAGTCACAGACCCTTCCAGCTTTGTGCGCTGTGTGGTTCTGGGAATCTGGCTCTCCCCGTGGCTATGGTCTCCCATAAAGACAAGAGCATGAGTCACAGGGGAAGGAGGAGTCACAGTGGACAATGGTGAGCACCCCCATGGTCAGGGCAGAGGCTAAACCTAGGCCCACACGTATCCATGCAAGGACTGGATTTTGCCTATGCCCCTGCCTTTGTGTCTGGACGTGGCTGAATGAGACACCCCCTCCAGTACACCCATCATCCCCAGCATATATTGGGCTCTCAAGCCTGGATGCCCCCCCTCCCCCGCCGGTTAACTAACCCCATTCCCATGTTTGTAGCCAGAGGCATCTGTGGCTTAGACATAGAGAAGGAGTGAAGAGCAGGCTATGGAGGAAAAGCTGCCGCCAATGGGACAGCTTCACAAGCAGTTTGTTCTCAGAAACATGACCAAACTGGGTTCCAGGGTAACAAGAGGACTCCTGGGTCTCTGTTATGACCAGAGCAAGGTACACTGTGGTGGGAGACAAAGGGATAGCTAGGTCCTGAGGATTTAGAGACTTACAGGATCAGAGACCAGGCTGGACTTCCCATAGGTCCCCCAGAAGACAGCCAGACTGGTGGCAGCGGCAGCAGAGGTAACAGAGGCAGATGTAAGATGGCTCCAGTCAGCCACAAGGGCTCTAGAGTCACATGGCCTTGGCTGAAACACAGGCTACTCAGTTAGTGTGGACTTTAGGCAAATGCGTTAACCTTTCTGGGTCCTTGATAAAGCAATAACCAGCAGTTGTTAGGAGCCTTTATAGGAGCTATGTGTAAGCTTCATCATATCCTACTTATCTCTGTCTCTGAGAGACAGAGAAACTGCAATGGCTTCAATGCATTTACACAAAAGTATGCCTTGGCTACTTACAGTGCTCCATGCAGGAGTGTTTAGAAGACTAGTTCTCCATTTGTAAGTCATGACCCCTCCAGGGTCAAATGACCCTTTTACAGGGAGTTGCTTAAGACCCTCAGAAAACACATATAATTACATTACAATTCATAGCAGTAGAAAAATTACAGTTATAAGTTAGCAGTGAAAATAATTTTATGGTAGGGGGTTACCACAACGTGGTCACAGCATTAAGAAGGTTGAGAACCACTTATTTAGAAGAAGGGCCTAGTGAGAGGTGACTATGCCAAGAGAGTTGAGTGGGTTGGTGCCTGTATTGTGGAAATGAGTCCCCACCAGAGTGAGATGGCCCTCCACTGATGCCAGCCCTTGGACTTTTTAAAGCCTTCTGGTTCTGTCTGGTTTTTTAGTAATTGTGCAGCCTCAGTCATTCGGTTATAGTAGCACAAATGAACTAAAACCAATGTTGAAAACCACGCCAAGCCGGGCATTGGTGGTGCACGCCTTTAATCCCAGCACTTGGGAGGCAGAGGCAGGCAGATTTCTGAGTTCGAGGCCAGCCTGGTCTACAGAGTGAGTTCCAGGACAGCCAGGGCTACACAGAGAAGCCCTGTCTTGAAAAACCAAAAAAAAAAAAAAAGAAAAGAAAAGAAAAAAAAAAGAAAACCATGCCAGTGGAGGTACAAAGATCACTGTGCTGGCTGCTTTTTTGTTAACTTCATATCTGAGCGGAGGGATCCTCAATTAAGAAAACATTAAAGCCTCCAGAATGTTAGGCTTTAGACAAGCCTGTATGTAGAGCATTCTCCTAATTGGTGATTAATGGGGGAGGGCCCAGCCCATTGTAGGTGGGGACACCCATCAGCTGGTGGTCCTGAGTTCTACAAAAAAAGCAGACAGCAAGCCATAGGGAACAAGCCAGTAAGCAGTACCCCTCCAGGGCCTAGCATCAGCTCCTGCCTCCAGGTTCCTGCCCCGCTTGAGTTCCTGCCCCGACTTCCTTTAATGATGGACCAGAGATGTGGAAGCCTAAGCAAAGTTAACCCTTTATCTCCAACTTGCTTTTGGTCATGGTGTTTCAGGACAGCCACCCAGCCTATGAGAATACTGAGTGGAGCCTGGGTTTTAACTATTAGACTTTCCTGCCTCTAGACAGAGTCTGCAAGGACCTGCCTTTGTCCTGCATTCACCCCATCCCTGGACACATACCACCCACATGCCCTTAATGAGACTTACACATGTCACAGGCCCTGCCCTGTTCTGAGACCTTTCTAAAAGTGATCATATTCAACCCCTAAAATCCCTACAGGCCAGAAAAAATGCTACACCAAATATGCATAGGGGACCCAAGGTGCTGAGAAACTGTGTAATTTGCCCAGGCCCTTGAAGTCAGCTGACAGCCATACTTGGAACTTCAGTGTTGTGTCCTTCCTGTCATGCTCCCAGGGTCCCTAGACCATTGCCAAGCCCTAGATCCCACCACACACCCTGCTCTGCCCACAGCACCTCTTCTTTGTAAGTCCTGGCCCCTGCTCTTCCCATCTTGGAGACACTGGCTGTCTCAGGATCAGGAGTGCTGTTTTTCAGCTAATTGTAAGTATCTGGGGGCTGCAGATATTTACAATTGCACAGGCCTCTGCTCCCTGTCAAAAGTCTATTGTGCTCCCCACCAAAAAAGCAGTGTCCAGTTCTGGTTTGGGGATCAGGGCATCTCTACTGGCTTCCCACCATTTACCAGGCTCCAGGAAAGAAGTGTCCTTAGGTCCTCAGAGCAGGTAATGGTTCCAGAAAGCAAACACTCTGAGCATATCAGAGAGTGCCTAACATCATTTCCAGGAAGAGCAGAACGTCCTAGGTTCAAGGGCAAGCTCAGCCACTTCCACTTTGGAGACTTGCCTCAGACCTCCTCACAGCCCAGTACTCATGGCTCCCCAGGTGTATCTACAGGGTGCTAGGCTTTGCTCTGGGTGCTAGGGATGTGACCTTGAATGAGATAGGCAGGGCTTCTGTCCTTTCTGTGGTGACCTTCCATGGGAACCAGAGACCAGACTGTAAATATGTCGTGTCAGAGTGGCAGAAGCTATGACAAGCATTCAGAGGGCATGGAGAGAGCAGACCCATAACGAGGAGGGTTCTACTGAATGTGGCCTTTAGCTGTAACTTGGGGGATGACAGGGGGCCAGCTGGGAGGAGGTAACCCAGAACAAAGCAACAGCAGAAGGCCAAGCAGAAGGGTTTGGGGAGCAGCTGGCTGGCAGTCCCTTTACTTCCGGTGAGGATCTGACCCTATTTAAAGACCAGTGGGAACCCTTGGAAGGTTTGGATGGGGTGGAACCATCAGACTGGCACTTAGCTGTGAGAGATGAACAGTAGGGAGTAAAGGTGGCCACAGAGTAAGGCCAGATGCTAATGCAGTGGCTCAGGGATCGAGGACAGTGACTTCAGTCTGGGTAGCAAATGAAAAGAGCTAGCAAGAACGTTGAGCCCACTGGAAGGGGTAGTTGTGAGGAGGAGTGGGGAGGACTGTCGAAGTAGCCAGACTCCTAGGGCACAATGAAGCCCGAGCCTCCCGCCCATCCTCATGCTCCAGAGCCTGAGCCCAGCCAGTTGTGTTCACCCCACTACTCAGACTTGTATGATTGCAAGAGGCTTGCTCACTATAATCTGAGGCAAAGGCTAAGCAAGGAGTGTATCCAAGCCACCTTCCAAAAGAACTAGCAGCGATGGGGCGTGGCATAGAGTAGGGGTGGAGGGGAAATGGACAGACACAGCAGGATATGGGGACAGGGCCTCAAGTTAACAGCAGAGAGGAAGCACCTGGGAGGATCAGGCAGGATTAACATTCAAGTTAGATAAGATGTTTCCTGCAGATGGCAGTTCCTGAAAAAGTCCAACCATTGCAGGTCGTCACAGAGTCTCCCCAGACACCAAGGTTACATGTACCCACACACAGCTGTATACACAGTCTCACACACATGTACCCTCACGCTCACACAGCCCTACTAGCATACCTGTCCTCAAAGCCACAGTGCTACACTTAAACCGAGACACCTTCTATGGCCCATGGACACGTGACATGTCCCCCATGATGTGGCCTCCCAAGTGCCAGCATAGCCCACAGGAACCCTGCGACAGCAGTTCTCTGTCTAGGAGCCAGACCCCGGGTCCACAGGCCAACTCCTCACACACTCTTACCTGTCTTTCTGCAGCCCACAGGCCTCCACCCCTGACCACTCATGCGGAGGGAAAACACTACCTGTAAGTGCCTGTCCACTTCTAGCATGGAACTTATACCTGCCTAGATGCAAGTCCTCGAGTCCCTTTCTCAGTCAGCTCAGGAGTGACAGTGCGACCTCCTCTGTGCTGCCCAGAAAGGAACAAGCTCTCAGACTGCTAAGGACCATCACTGGGCCTGGTCACTGCCCTATCCTCTCAGAGGTACTGACACCCGCAACAGTACTACACACTCACTATCAGATGTACCTCATTGTGACATATCCACATGTACACCAATATCTCTCTCTCTCTCTCTCTCTCTCTCTCTCTCTCTCTCTCTCTCTCTCTCTCTCACACACACACACACACACACACACACGCACGCACTCACACACCACATTGGTTAGATCCAAAGACCTCACATGCACCCTTCACATGTGCTTACACCTCCGTTATCCGTGCTGATCTGAGAGGGATGTCAACTTGGGAGATCTCCAGGTTGAAGGGAATGGTTCATGACGGGCCGTCAGTGGTTGACTTGTAAATTTAGTAGGGTTACCCTACCTCTGGTGTCAGGCACTACGCTGGGCACCCCGGGAACACTGCCGGATGGAGATGAGCTTTGTCATCACAGCCATGCAAGCCTGCAGTCCTTCACTGCTCTGGGATGAGGCGGATCAGTCAGTGCTGTGGTAGCACCATGCTATGCCATATACTTTCCAGGACTTCTGGAGAATAAATCACCCTCTGTCTCCTTCTTCCTTCTAGGCTGAGGTTGCTGGCCTGAGGGCCCTTTAATCCTGTTCCCAGCCTTTCACCCATATTGGGGCCTAAGCAAGGATTAACCTCCACAGCTTCCAAATGCAGAGAAGCAGACCCAGGTTCACCCTGAATAGGGAAAAAAAATCTCTGGAGAGGTGGCTTCCAGTGGCCAGGAAAGGCCTCCCAAGCTAGACTGGGCAGGAGCTGTAATAACATACACCTAGCTTCTGGACCGGAACCTACAGGAACCAGGCACACCCTGTGCCAACTATCGCAGGGCTGGTTGGCTGGGACGGACATCTCTCAGGAATGGCTCAAGAACGGGAGGAAGAAGCCCCAGGCCTCAGTGTGAAGCCCCAAAGACAATAGTCTTTAGGCCTTGGTTATGCTGAGGCGCATCCCTGCTGAGGGCGAAGGAGGCCAGACACAGCACAAGGGAAGGCACACCACCTTCACTCAGGCCGGCAGGCCAGGGAAAGGCAAAGGGCAGTGCCTTCACTTCTCTCTCAGTCTGGCTCTGTTCCCTCCACTCTGCCAGCCCTGCCCCTCCTCCTCAATCCCTCTCTCCTGACCCTCTTTAGGCTGCCCCATCCTCAACCCCCCCCCCCCCAATCCTGAGCCTTAGCCAAAGGAGGGCTGAGGCAGTGATCAGGTAGGGGCCCAATCCTCCCACACCTTGACAAGTCCTTCTCCATGTCAGCCTTCTTCTGCAGACTTAAAGGTTGAGCCCCTGCCACCCAGCCACTGGAGCCTACCATGTTCAAAACCTCAGGATATCGTTGAACTGATTCCCTCTTCTTTAAGCCTGGCTTAAAAAACTCCACACACTAGCTACCTGTGATGGCACATGCCTTTAACCCCAGCACTCAGGAGGCAGAGGCAATCAGATCTCTGAGTTTAAGGACTGCCTGGTCTACAAAAAAACAAGTTTTGGGATAGCCAGGGCTGTTACATAAAGAAACCCTGTCTTGAAAAACAAACAAACAAACAAAAAACCCAGCTTCCACACAGGACTTCATTCTCTCTGAACCCCAGATTCTGCACCTTTGCTCTTGGTTTTCCTTGCAATGTGGATAGGAAGAGGGATGTACCTTGGCTGTGGGACTTTCCACACATCCTAGCTGGACCCAGCTCACTTCCCTGTGTACAGCTTCCTCAGCTCAGTGGCTGGAGAATATACTTTTAGACCATAGTTGGCACTCAGTGCCACCTCTCTGAGCCTTGGGTCTAAGGGGAAACATGGGCATCCTGGCTGAACCAGACCAGGCCTACCTTCAGCAAAGGTTATTTGTCCCTTGGGGCAGAAGAAGACAAGAAACTATAAGATGAAGGACGAAGGTAAGTATTCTGACGATACACACACACACACACACACACACACACACACACACACACACACACA
>NW_021604587.1:20715059-20719711 GCF_004785775.1 Grammomys surdaster
ACACACACACACACACACACACACACACACACACACACACACACACACCATCCAGAGTCTTTTACCTCTGGGAACTGAGGCCCCTTTGAGGCAGGGGAATGGCCAACAAGACCTTCACAGTTCCTTCCAGCCAAATACAGCAAGAGTTTTGGCAACTTCCTCATGCACCTTTGTCCACTCTTCACCTGCCAGACCAGGAAGCTGATAGGTGTCAGATTCTAGCCTACTTGCTAATGGACCCAACAGGAAGATTCCCCATACATACACCACCCACCTACACCATGCTCCCGAGATCCTGGAACCAGACTATCCCTGACAAGGAACCAAGCCTGGTTGCAAAGGCCCAGGGGTTTCTTGGTTCCACTCTAGCAGCCCCAAAGCCAATGATGCTGTCTTCTTCAGCTAGAACCACTTGGCCACATTTTCAAATTCTCAAGTACTTCCCATCCCTCTGAAAGACCAGCCCCACTACAGATGAAGAGCTCTCCCAGAATGTGGGCCACTGTAGAGGTGGGGACAGCCTGTCCTTCCCTGTGTCTTAGCCACCTGTCCTGCCTTCCCAGTGGCTAGTAGTGCTAGGGACGGCACTCCCATAAGCTCTCTGGAAAGGGCTCCCAAGGACTGGTGCAGCCTTGCTAGCTCTTCCTTCTGTGTCCAGCAGCTTCTGAACTGGGATGTAATCAGCCCTGCCCACACCCCACCAAGTGGGAGCAGAAGAGCGTCTGTCCAGGACCTGGGGCATGTGACTTCATATGTGACCAGATCCCACCTGCTGGGACTCTCTTCCCCCATATACCTGTCTTTACTCTTTCAAAAAAAAAAATGTGTGTGTGTGTGTGTGTGTGTGTGTGAGAGAGAGAGAGAGAGAGAGAGCGAGAGAGCGAGAGAGCGAGAGAGCAGGGTATGGCATGCCACAGCATGCCTGTGGAAATCAGGGCATAACTTCGTGGAATTGTCTCCCTCCACCTTCCAGGTTTGTGAAGCCAGAGCTTTAACTGCTGAACCGTCTCCCTAGTTCGTCCTTGACACTTCAGAACCTGTTTGGAATGAGGACATAAGGAAGATAAGGAAGGAGGGTGAAGAGCAAGGCTGTTTGTTTGTTTTGGTGTTTTTAATTTTGGGGGATAATTTTTTTTTGTTTTGTGTGTATTTTTTTGTTTTTGTTTTGTTGTTATTTGGATGCAGGATCCAAGTTTTTTTGTTGTTTTGGTTTTTTGCTTTGGGTTAATACATACATCCAAGGCTGCTGGCTGGCCGCTAACTCCAAGCACAGCACAGATGTCCATGAACTTCTGCTCCTCTTGCCTTTGCCTCCTAAGAGCTGGCACTGCATGTGTGCCTGGTTTACACAGTGCTGGGGATTAAACCCAGTGCTTTGCATGAGCTAAGAGCAGAGCATTTGACCAGCTCAGCTATGTCCTCAGCTTGCACTGGTTAACAGGAAAGCAGCGAAATACTTAATACCATGGTATGAAAGGATACTAGACTGGCCACCCACACATGTTGGTGACAGAACAAACTGTTATGAGGCCAACCTGAGGTTATGGCAGAGAGGTTTCCCAAAACAACTAGTATTTTTCAGAACTAACCGGGCTCTGTCATCTCCTAACCAGATTTAAAAACAAACAAACAATAACAACAACAGCATCTCATCATATAACCCAAACTGGCCTCAATATTCTCCATTGCCCGTCTCAGCCTCCCAAGTGCTGGGATCACAGACAGATGCCACTGCTCTCAGCCCTGACCTGATTATGATAATGGTTCCTCCTGCCCAGGCATCGGGTGCCTGCCTCCCAGCTCCAGCCGGCTTCCACACTGCGGTCAAAATACCTTTCTATGGACATCTGTGGGAACCTGAACCCCCTCAGCGGGACAGTGAAGGCTGTCATCTCTTCCTGTGTCTGGCTCAGTTCTGTGGCAAAGCCAAACGGTTCCCCCTGCGTCCCCACACCCCTTTTGCTCAGAGTATCCTTTTACCTCAGAGCCCAGATAGAGGCAGAATGCCCCAAGCTCCCTTGCTGGAGTGCAGCACCAATACCACCTCCTCCAGAAAGGCTCCTAGTTTGCCAAGTGACTACCTCTTGAATGCCTAGCACCTAGCACAGTGAAGCAATTGGAGGCTTGACCCTCTGAGGCAAGGATGTATTCAGCTGTCACTACCTACCCACCCTCTCCCCAGTGACCTCCTCCATCCTCACCCCAGGGACTGACTGTCTTCAGGCCTCCTTCATGGGAGAAATCTGAGACCCAGAGAGGGAAATGAGTCATGGCCTACTGAGGCCTAAGCAAAGGGCTGTCCAGGGCAGATTGATTCAGGCTGCCCACCCCCCACACTAACTGACTCAGGATGCACCCCCAGCACGCCCCCGCCCCCACCCCACACACACCGTGCAGGCCTTGGCTGGTCTTTCCGTCTCCCAAGAGCCAATCAGTGTCTGAGCTGTGGAAAGCCAACCCTGTAGGGCAATGATAGCCTCTCAATATTGAGTCCAGGGCCAGTAACAGATCCCAGCAGGGAAGAGACCCAGCAACTCTTAGAATGAGAGGTTAGAAACTGCCTTGGTTCCTGTGGGATGGAAGGAATTATCTCAGGGGTACCCCAGGCTTAGCCTTAGTAATACCTGTCTCCTCACCCAGGACCCTAGGGGCCTGAGAAGTGGGAGGTGGCACAGGAAGGAGGGGCTAACAGGTTAATGGGCCCCTCCAACATAGAAAAGGATATAAGGGGGGTCCTGGGGGCACCCAGCAAGGTGGTGTCCAGGGGCCGGGAAGCTCTGACCTAAGGCCAGACATCTCACCACACCCAACCCTGCAGGGCAGGCGTAGCTTCTCTTTATTGAGACCAGTGTGGGTAACTGATCCCAGCAGAGAAGAGACCCAACAGCTCATCAGATGAGAGAAAGAGAAACTGTTCCTGTACCAACAACAAGGAACCTTCCCCTTCCCAGCCAACACTGGGCCACCCCTCTGATGAGTCATGTCCACTTAGGCTCACTGAGGAAGGGGCCAAAGCAGGGCCACCTCAGCTTATGCTGTGGAAATTCACTGAGCCTCGCCATCCGGGAAGGCATTTTGGAAACCATGAAGGGCTGTCTGTGGGGAAATGATTTAAACAAACAGCAGATTCATGCATTCAAGAAAGTCAGTTGGCCTGGGGCAGGGGCAGCACCCATCTCTAGGGAGATCCCAAGCTTGTCATACTGCCCAGGCACAGCCCTGCCTCTGTCCTATATGCCCTCTCCCAGCTGAGGACATCTCTTCCCTCGGGGCCTTTCTTTTCTTGGTTCCTCAATCTCCTAGCTCCTGCCCCACTTCCTGAATCCTGGAGGCAAGAGAAGGCAGTCAGAGAGAAAAGAGGCCCTTATGTTTGTCCACTTTCAGGCTAGGTCCACAGACAGCCAGTGCCCCTACCAACCTAGCTGAGCCTTCTTTGTAATGCTTTTTGCTGAGAGGTTTGTTTTCTGGAAACAGAGGCACTGATGTGCTTAGGCCTGGAAAGGCCTGGGACCAGGGAGAAATCATTCCTAGGCTGTCAGTCACCTGTTCCTGAAGGAATTTTTTTCAAAATCAGCTGCGTCACACATACTCAATGAAGCTCACCCCATGTATTAGTCAGGGTTCTCTAGAGTCACAGAATTTACAGGATATCTCTGTATAGTAAGGGAATTTTTTGTGATGACTTACAGTCTGTAGTCCAACTAACCCAACAATGTGCAGCTGTGGATGGGAAGTGTTAGCATTCCTTCTGAGTTCTGCCCCACAGTTCCCTGGCAACAGCCAGGTATACCTAAGTTCTTCTTAAAAAATTATCATGCTATTAACAAATTTATCCCTTTTGTAAACTTATAAGCTACAGGAAAACTACTCAGATCTACCTCTCATGGACCAAATAAACTCCATCCAGATAAGTACACCTGCCAATCAATAGCCTAAATTCCCTTGCTACCTATCCTATAGGGTGGAATTCCTCCACTGAACTCTGGGATTGAGATTCCCCTCACCCCTAACCACCAAGACCTAAGGGTTTTAAATGTATACCTAAGGAAACATTTTTTTCTCCCATATGTACTTAAGTTTATTCTCTACCTCTAATATATATGTGTGTGTTTCAGTATCTTGTCAAGTCCAGGCATTTACTCAAAATCTACATCCAGGACAGCTCCAGAGAAGCAACCCACAGATGTTCTAATCTAATCTCACAGACAGGTCTACTGGACCTGCTCCTTCTTATCCACAGATGGTTCGAAAGACCCCAGGCAGCAAAGAAACAACCAGCTCTCCAAAGACTGGACCAACATCCCCATATCCATTTTCTTAGGTTTCCCAGAGACACATCTTCCCAAAGTCAGCAGGAAGTAACTAAAGATCATGAAGGCCCTTTTCCTTGGCCCTGTCTAGTTTCTTAATTAAACCAAAATGGGGGAATGTTAACATTTTTTCCTCCATCCACAGTTACCTGGTAATAGCCAGGTATGCCTGACTCACTAACTCACTATAATAGGGGCTGCTTGTGCCCTCCTCACTCTCTTACTCTCTTACTCTCTTACCCTCTGTCCCTTTCTCCCCATTCCCCTCCCCCTCTGGCCCAGCCACTTCTCTCTCTCTCTCTCTCTCTCTCTCTCTCTCTCTCTCTCTCTCTCTCTCTCTCT
>NW_021604587.1:20719721-20725984 GCF_004785775.1 Grammomys surdaster
TCTCTCTCTCTCTCTCTCTCTCTCTCTCTCTCTCTCTCTCTCTCTCTGCCTTTCTCTGCTTCTACTCCCTCAACTCTCCTCCTCATGCCCTAAATTGTACTAGTGGCTGGTCCTTCAGGTGGAAGGGATACAGCATGGGCCTGAAGAGGCACCCCTTTCCACCTCACCATACTGAGCCTCTATGAAACATATCCTGGTTCTTTCTTTCTTTTTATAAAGCACAACAGGAAGTCCATGAGTCTAGTAGTTGCTCAGGCCCACAAGGCTAGTTGTTTAAGCTGGTCTTCTATAGAAGTATGTTCCAATAGATGTGCTGGCAAGTAAGTGCAAGCAGTCAAAGAAGAGTGATTCTTCCTTCTTCCAACGTCCTTATGTAGGCCTCCAGCAGAAGGTGTGGCCCAGATAAAAGTTGTGTGCTGCTAATCGTGGATTTAAAACTTGCTTTGTCCCAGGCTGACCTTGAACTCAGAGATCTCCTTACCTCAGACTCCTGGGAAAAAGGAATGTACTATCTTGGCTGGGCCTAAGCTTTTCATGGCCAGGTCGGAACCTTGTGTCTTCCAGTCGCAAGATCTGGATCACAGGTGTGCCCTCCAATTCAGGATTGTAGTTCATTCCAGATGTAGTCAAGTTGACAATCAGGAATAGCCATTACACCCCATCAGGAGGCTAGACAGAAGACAGACTCTACCTGGATAGGCCTAGCAGGTCAGCCAGCCTGATTTGCTCCATCCTGCCTCACACCTTAGGAAGCGAATTCAGGTCAGGGACATCTGTAGGAGCCAGGAGTATGTGGAGGATGGGTTGTGGGAAGGGGGCTGTCTACTCTGTCCTGGGTCTTATTCCTTTCTGGTATCTGCAATAAATCTATCTCCTCTCCTCTCCTCTCCTCTCCTCTCCTCTCCTCTCCTCTCCTCTCCCTCCTCTCATTTCTCTTCTCTTGGTCTCCTCTCTTCTTTCTCTTTGTCTCTCTGTGTGTTTGTGTCTTTCTATCATTCTCTGTCTCCATCTCTCTCTGTCACTCTGTCTGCCTCTGTCTCTCTCTTGAGACAGGGTCTCTCTAGGCAGACCTGAATGATCTAGAACTTGTTATTTGCCCAGACTGGCCTTGAGCTCACAGAGTTCTGATCTGCCTGTCCCTTTTCCTGAGCGCTGAGATATAGGCTGTGCCAGCACACCTGATGGTAACTTTTAACCCCTCAAATTCTCCCCAAGAGCAACCTACAGCCTGGGATGGGAGACACCACAGTTCTGGAACAAGTTAAAGCATTGGGCAACTCCTCAGCTTTGGAGATGCACTATGTAGACTGAATGTTGTTTCACTCTCTGCCTTCCCGGCCCATTTCCTCCCTGCTCTGGACCTCAAGACCTATCTGAGTGAGTTCCCTTCTCTTCCTAAGGGTTTTGAGAGGAGGCTTAGGCAGGCAAAGAGATGAGAGATTTGGGCTTCTGTACCAGCCCTACCTCCAGCACTCATGTGTGGCAGTAGCTAGTTTTCCTGGGACTCTAAGCACCCCAGAGATAGCTGCTTTCATCTCTCTGTCCTGTCTTTCCAGTGCCCTTCAATGCATGAACATTCTGAAGCACAATGCAAAATGCTCATGCCATTTTGATACATTTCTACCCAGAGCTGGAGTCTCACTCTCCACACTTTGCCCAAACAAGTTACAAGGGAGCTGGCAAGGTATCTCAATGGGTAAAGCCCTTGCCACACAAGCCTGACACCAGAGTCCAATCTACAGAACCCAAATAAATGCCGAAAAGAGAACCAGCTCTACAAAGTTGTCCTCTGACCCCCACAGTGTACCTCATCATGTTCACACACACACACACACACTGATACTTAACATTTGTAAATGTGTGTCTGTGTGTGTGCACATATGTGTGCACATGTGCGAGTTTGCAAGTACATGGGTGTGCATGTGTGCCGGTGTCCAAGGAGAACAGAGGAGTTTGAGTGGCCTGGGGCTAGAGTCACAGGCACTATTTCCAAGCCATCCAATGTGGGTGCTGGGAAGTAAGCTACAAGGTCAATCTGTGCGCTTAACCAGTGAGCCATCTCTTCGGCCCCAGTGATAACACATTTTTTTTTTAAGATAAAGTCACGATGACAGCCCAAATCCTGAGCAGGTTCTTTCCCACACCCTCACTGAGAGACCACGGTTTCCTGTATTATGTCTCCTCAGGCTGTAGATAAGACTGTTTTGCTCAGCCACAGATGTGTCCCTGGTCTTTGGTGGAGGAGTTGACAGAACACCCCCTCCAGCTTAGTTCCTGACCCGGCATCCAGAATTAACTTTCAAAACTATATTTCTTGTCATTCCTTGGCTTAAAACCTGTCTTTGTCCGTTTTCTATTGCTATAGCAATACCTGTGGCCATGTAACTTATAAAGAAGAGGCTGATGTTGGCTTATGATTCTGGAGGCTGGAAAGCCACAGGGGCTTTGTTCTGCTTCAGCTCATGGTAGTAAGCAGAAGGACAAATGGGTGTGTGAGAAAGGAACTGAACTCCACTATACCTAACCCATCCCTCCAAGGAAGGTAGAATCCACTCATGAGGGGTTCCATGACTCCCATGCTTCCCATGACTCCTGCTCCCAACACTGCTCCCCTCAGGATTGAAGAGCCAACACCCTTGAGTGAGACAGACACTCAAACCACAGTGGAGAGATTTTATTTGACAGTGACTGAGGGACAGTGGCTGAGCATTAGGTAGAAGTTCATGGTTGGCGTGGAGGCTCACCTCTAAAGCTCCCAGGCACTGGCTCCTTCATTCCTTACCTCTGCAGTATATGGTACCCATTTCCAACTGTGCCTCATAGTCTATAATACCTGCTGCAGCTCCTGCAATCACACTGACACATCAGCCAATAAAAAAGAGAACGGGGAAAAGAAGGATTTCGATGTAGGAACTTTCAAGAGGGATTATCTGTCACTTCTGCTAATATTCCAATGTCCAGAACATGATTGCCTGGCCAAACTTGATTGTAACAAGGGATGGGCCATACTGTGTACACAGCTATCTGCCCAGCAAGCTTACCAAGAGACTGTCAACACTCAACACACAGCAAGGTCAAAAAAAGTAGGATCTTAGAACACTAGACATATTAGCAGTGAAATATGAAAAACTTAAAAATAGTATAGCCCATCACACTACTAAGTGAACCAATCCTTGGAAAAGCAAGATGTAAGAGAAAAACTATGGTTTCATGTTCGAGCAGTGCAGGCTATTCATCAGAGAAAAAGGAGATGATGAGGAAAAGATGAGAAAATAGCCCTAACACTAACACTACATTCTAACCCTAACCCTGATCCAATCCTTAACCTCTAACCCTAATCCTAACCCAAACCTGAACCCTATCCCTAATCCATAACCCTAACCCTGAATCCTAAACCATAACACTAACCCTAAAACCAAACACTATAAATAACACCTAACCATAACCCTAAACTAGCCCATAACACAAATACCTAACCCTATCCCCTGACCCCTAACCCTAACCCCTAACACTCACCCCTAGCCCTATCTCTAACCACAACCCCTAACCCTAACCCCTAACCTTAACCCTATCTCTAACCCCTAACCCTGACCCTTAACCTTATCCTTAACCCTAACCCTATCCCTAACTACTAACCCTAACACTCTCCATAACCCTACCCCAGAGAAGTCAACAATGTAAGCAAAATTGAGATCACACACCAATCTTTGCCTTTTCATACCCCAGAAACTTCAGTGAGAAATGATGATCAAAAAATGTTACCTCAGCCAGATGGTGCATGCCTTTAATCCCAGCATTTGGGCAGCAGAGGCAGGTGGATCTCTTAAGTTTGAGGCCAGCCTGATCGATAGAGTTTCAGGATAGTCAGGGATACACAGAGAAACCCTGCTTCAAACAAAACAAAACAAAACAAAAACAAAACAAGCGAAGTTATCTCTAGGACACTGAGGCTAAACCCCAAAGGAGTCTATGAGAGCTAGACACCAAGCTCTGCAGTGTGACTGCAGAATAAACAGAGGTCATCGGGGATTGTTTCCTGTCCAGTGTCTTGGTCTTAAAAAATAAAGCACTTAATCAGGGCTGGCCTATAGTTTCATAGGCTTAGTCCATTATCATCACAGTAAGGACCATGGCAGCATGCAGGCAGACATGCTGCTGGTGCAGCAGCTCAGAGTTTTAAATCCTGATCCGAAGGCAGCAAGAAGAGAGGAGAGCCTGGGCCTGGTAAGGGCTCTTAAAAATCTCAAAGCCCACCCCCAGTGACACACCTCTTTCAACAGAGCTATGCCTCTTAATTTTCCTCAAACAGTTCCACTAACTGAGGACTGTGGCAAATGGAGAGGGTGAAGGAGATAGACTCACGAACCGGGAAACAGATCTATTATACTGAGAATCAGCAAGTGGTTTTATCCAAACTTTGGACCAATGGAGAACTGACATGAGCTCTGGAGTAGCCAACCATCCAACTGGCACTACGAGGAAGTGCCAGGCTGCCAGCACCCAAAAAGACTTCCATAAAGACACAGGAAGCAACCACCACCCTGTTCCAGGCCCATTCTGAGTTCCCACTAGTTTGCTAGGATCCTCTATTTTGTATCATGAGGTATGCCAGCAGACATGGGCAGTCATACTATCAGTGAGATATGAAAGCCTCACTCACCATCCTCTAGGCCCCTGTGGCTGTAGCACCCACTGAGGACCAAGAATTTGAATACATGAGTCCATGGAGGCTATTCTCATCCAAACTCCCACAATCCATGTGGATTAAATAATTTGAAATAAGAACAAAATATACAGCCAGGCATGCACTTATTCCCAGTGCTCGGAAGGCAGAGGCCAGTGGATCTCTGTGAGTTCTCTAGTCTACACAGCAAGTTCTAGAACAGGGGAAAATACTTGATTTAAAACAACAATAACAAAAAGACAGCTTAAAGGTTCTAACTCAGGCTAGAGGCATGGCTCGGCAGTTAAGAGCATTGGCTGTTCTTCCTGAGGATCTGGGTTCAATTCTCTGCACCCACATGGCAGCTCACAACCATCTCTAACTCCAGTTCCAGGGATCTGATGCCCTGTGGGAACCAGGCACACATATGTGCAGGCAAAGCTCCCATAAATAAGAGAAGGTTCGAGTTCATCCTTTCAGCCACTCATTCACTCAACAATCATGGGAGGGCGGATTTTAAATCACTGTTCATGTTAAAAGTTTCCAGCACTTCTGGACAGTGCCTGGCACACACTAGACACCTTTGAAGCCACAGGAGGGTATGGTGGAAGATGAGGCCATCCTGGAACAGGCTTCCATCACAGCTGACCATTACTGACTAGGAAGCAAAGAGCCTGGTTGGTTATAGCTTTCAAAGGCCCTGCCAATGTCCTAAGGTTCTGAATGCTCAGGATAGCTCCAAACTCTGGGAGCTATATGAACTTCAAGGAAGAATGGAGGTATAAATTAGAGAAGGTGCAAGCTATCCCAAAATCAATCAATCAACCATCAATAAAGCTAAGTAGAATCTTTTTTTTTTTTTTCTGAGACAGGGTTTCTCTGTATAGTCCTGGCTGTCCTGGAACTCACTCTGTAGACCAGGCTGGCCTCGAACTCAGAAATCTACCTGCCTCTGCCTCCCAAAAAAGGTGTGCGCCACCACTGCCCTGCAAAACTAAGAAGAATCAAGTATATTGCGTTCCCAGGAGTGTGGAGGTTACAGGACAAGGTGTGAAAGAATGTCAGTTTACCCAATGAATGAGAAGAGTATGTCACCCATGAGGGTGGCGAGCACACGGCAAGCACCCGGGCAATGAGCAAAGCAGGTAGATGAGAGAACAGGGCCCTCTGCTAGGAGTGTTCCGACAACACTGTTAGAACACCAGCGATGCAAAGGCAGAGACTCGGATGAAGACTTCCAACTTTGCATGGTCTCTGTCCGGGGAAATGAGAAATGATTTGTACAGTCCTTGAAAGGCTCTATTTGAGAAGATAATGAGAGCCAGATAAATGGCTCAGGAGGTAAAGGTGCTTTCTGGCAAGACTGAGGACCTGAAAGCTACCCCAGGAACCCACATGGTGGAAAGATAGAACCAGTGCCCCCAAACTGTCGTCTGACAGCCACAAGTGTTCGAAGGCTTGTATATGCACACCCCATACAAACGCATCACCATCACCACCACCTCCACCACCATCACCATTACCACCACCACCATCACTACCACCATCACCACCACCACCACCACCATCACCACCACCACCACCACCACCATCACCACCA